>NC_084976.1:26569208-26801708 GCF_963691925.1 Scomber scombrus | reverse complement strand
GGCAGGGCTGGCACTGCGGCATTACTGGCACAGAGCTTTGCCAGGAAAGGGAATGCCAGAGGCCTGCCACCCTCCTGCTGTGAGCCTCCCAGGCAATTAGAGTGCTGCGGTACTGAGCAGCCGTCTGAGCTGTAAAGCAGATGAAGAGTGATCAGGGCCAGCGATTAGCAATATACAGTTTGTGTTGACACTGTGGTAACTATGTGGTAGCTAATCGACTGAGTGTAAACACATTGTTTCAGGTTAAAGTGAGCATACTGTTAACATGCACCCCCAGTCACACTTGTAAGCATTTTGTTCTCAAAGTGTGCACAACATGATAAGTCCTTGAAAGAAGGGCCTTCATTTGATATGTGCAAAGGGTGAAAAAAGTTGCCCTCCTTCTATCCATGTCCCTGTCACCCCAACGGAAAAAGGAGTGGATTGCTCTCACTCTCACTGTCTCTCTTCCTTTCTCTCCTCTCCATCTCTGTCTGATGAAAGAGGAGCTATGATCGCTTCGACAACAAAGGGCCCAGCCGCCTGTGTTTGGATGAGGCTCTCCTTTCTTCTCTCCTTCCTCCTCCTCCTCTGTCTATCTCTTCTAACCCCCTCTGATCTCACTTACTCTCTCTTTCCTCTACGCCACCCCCCACCCCCGTTTTCCCTTCACCCTCTCCCTCCCTTCTTGCTCTATCTCTCGCTGCCTGATGCCACTCACTGGCGTTGCTCCTCCGTTCTTCGTTAGGGCCTCAGCGATACAATCAGGGGACGGAATTAAAAATCAGAAAGTGTCCTTGTCGGAGAGACACCCCGGATGGCGCACTTTGATGTCTCCTCGGAAATTTGAAATTCATATGTTGTCACACTTCATTTTATTCCCCCTTCTCGCTCTCTCACTCTTTTTCCTTCTGCTTTCTCCTTTTCGTAGTCTTCCTCCTCCTCTTCTCCATCAAGTGCCATCATGTACTATTCAGTTAGAGAGAAATGAGGGGAATGGGAGAGGAACGTAAAACGCATTGTACAAGAAAGAAAGCCCTTTCTTGTCTTTTATTTTTCATGTTTTTACTTTGTGAAGAAGGCGGGAAGATATAATGAATCATTTAATTTCCTTTTGATTGTAGGTACTGGGGTGCGTGGGCTTAGAGGTAGATGACAGGGAGTAAGGGACCACAGGACGGGGTGGAGATGTGGCAGTGGGCCACTTTGATGCCATTTCAGAACCCAGCGCCAAGTCAAAGCTATTTGACAGAGTGAGGAAAGTGTGTCTGCCACACACACACACACACACACGCACGCACACATTCAGACAGGCACATAAACTCTCTGGCAGAAACCCTAGCCTGGTCCCCAGTGGGAACAAATAAATGCACACGTCGCACAAGTTCCTCCTGGCCCATGATTTTCACAAACCTTCAAAATGAAAGACAGGAGTTTGGACGTAATCCTGTTAAGATTTCAATAAGGAAACATCAAAACACGTTAATTTTACAGTGAATAGCACTTGAGTCACTGTGTGAGTGTGTGTGTGAACACATTGTAGAGATCTGAAGGAATTCCTCTTGTCAGAACTGTGGCATAATAGTCTTAAGTCAATGCCATTAATAAACAGTAGCCATCCAAAATACATGTAAAGAGCTGCATTTGGAAATGACACATTTCTGGACACATTTCTCATCCTTCCCTACAGGAAAATGAGGGGGCACAACACCAGGTCCTTTATGGCCCCTCCCAAGACAGTTACAAATGGGCATGGAGGTGGGGTGGCGAGGGCTAGGGCTAGGGTACAGGGTGGGGGGAAGGTGGATGAGCAGGATAGGGATGGAGACGGGGATGGGGAGTCCCACTGGTCCACTATACCCCAGATTCATCATTAATCACTCCTGCTGAGCATCTCAGACCCTCCTACTCCTCCTTACCACCCCTGTCTTCTATCTATAAGACCCACTCCCCAAGGTGATGGCAACCCATCCCTCCCACCCGCAACACTTGCCCCCTCTGAAAACAACGTCTGATATCTATCTCCAGAAAGTCACCCTTCTTTGTCTGTACATCTCTTCTCTCTTTATATCTTCCCCCCTTCCTCCTTTCTCCTCTCTCCCCCTCTATCTTTGTCTCCCCCTCCACCCCCCCACTACTTTTTCTCTCCTCATTTTATCCCTCTCTCTTTGTGACAAATGGGTTTTAATAAAAGCTGACAGAGCGATGAAATTAAAGGAGTGCATCCCATGGCCAGCTATAGCTCCAGCCTGAGCTTCAGCACTGACATATTTAAAACAGGGCCTTAATTCAGTAGCCTGTCCGTGTCTTACATCACCAGGGCTCCTCAGTGTTATTGGAATCATTATTACTGCCTGACACTGTATTGTTGTTGTAAAAAAAATCATAGTTACAACTGGCACCAGAGGAGACAAGCATTTAGCAGCCCCTTCGTCCTTGTGCCAACAGTGACCCCTATAAAACAGTGTATTCCATTGACCCTATTAGCAGATATTAGGCCTCATCTCCCATGTTGCCTCATTACAGCCCCGGATCATAAAGAAAGGGGGTTGGGATGGAGGAGGTGGTCGGAGACAGAAAGCGAGTGTGCGTCTTTTCTGAGAGAACCCTTCCATAAGGAATAACTGACATGAAGGACTTACCCACGCCCGGGAGCTCTCGCTCGACGTTAGAAAGCATTGTTTTGTTGGATTACAGGGTTAGGAGGGGAACATAATCCCCTAATTTTTAATCTCTCCTGATTCTTGAGGGATGCATAAGAGTCTGGGGGGGCTTCCCTGACACGGCGTGGGTAGGTGGGTTACAGAGAAGAGGGGCCGGGGGAGGGGTGATGGGATAAAAGAAGAGGTTTCTTAACAAAGGACATATGATATTATTGGTGTGGCATCACTCTATTATCCTGATAAACTGTGAGGAGGAGCTGAGAAATCTTCAAATTTTGTAAAAGTTTCAAGTCAAATGGTTCTAAACAGGAACCAGAAAAGTTTTGAAACTCAAAATATCAAAAGTTAAATCAAAAGTTAAATGATAGTGGCTCAGGAATACCTCGTAACAAGAATAAGTCCAATCCTATTTGTAGGCTGTGCACTACACAACATTCAAAATCGTTCTGTGACAGCGATAACATATCCTTCTCCCAAAACATTTCTGCTTTGTCATTTCATACCCTCACCACCATGTGTCTGGGTGTGTGGATAATTTCTCAGACAGCTTACGGTGACAAGCTTTTGGGACAGCGGGATAAGTTGTCTGGGAGCTCATCCCTATAATCTGTGAAGGATATACAGGGTCTCCCCCGGCGGAATTCAGGGACTGCTCACCTGCAGCATTAGCTAAATAAGATTAGGAGCTGGACTGGAACCCAGATACCCGCTGTGAGCGAAAATATATATATGAGTATACACAAAATCACATAGGGGAAATTTGTTTGAAATATTTAAGCTGAAAACACAGTTAACACCTTTTGCAATGGGTATTTCAAAATCCAGTTGATGCAGAAATGTATGAAGGGAAAGAAGGAACATCAAACCTTTAACTGGACTCAACTGAAGGCCTCTTTCAAATGTAAAGTTAGCTGAGACGGAGCAGGAGGGAATGGAAACAGGGGTGGAGAAGGGAGGGTGGTCGAGGCGGACACAGGGAGTTAGAAATCATTGCATCCATTGACGAAGTAACCTTGGGCGGCTTCCAGCATGACTGAGAGAGTGAGTGAGCGACGGGGTCTTGGAGCTGGGCCAAGCTGAGCCTTTTGTGCCAGTAGCCGCCACATTCCAATCAGCCACGGATATTTATACTCCAGGCCTAATTGAAAGGTTGGCTTGTGAACCATCTGCATGCACCCACACTCCAACTCCCCCTTCAACACACACACACACACACACACACATACAAACACACACACACACACACACACACACACACACACACACACAGGCACACTCCTTTTACCACCGCAGACACAGCCAGCTTTGACCCACAGAAGAGGGAGGCCAGACATGCTGCATCTGCGATGGCTAACATCCCAGGAGGCCAAAAATGCAAAGTGTGACTTATGGCAAAAACCATTTCTGTCAAAGATTGAATTCAGGATTTTTGTGTTTTTCTTGATATTTACGTCTCCTTGTTAGAGGAAGCTAGTAATTTCCCTGAGTCATTGGCCTACATGATCTGACACTTTATAGCTCTAAAAAGCCACTGCAACAAACCACTGTCTTAACGGAGTAAATCTGTTGAGTGGTTGCAATCACACTTACAGTAAATCATAACCACCACATTGCATTTCAAATTACCTATTTTCTTTTCAGTGTAACTAAATCGTTAATGTTTATAATAACAACATACGGCAGATGTGCATGGGAACCTGACTTCTTATCTAGTGGTAATTTCAACAAAGTGAGCCAACAAACCTGTAGTCAGTAATACTGTGCAGCTGAGAGAGCTTCTGGCAGTTGATAAAAGGAACTCAACATCAGTGTGAGATAAATGACTTGATGATTGATTGCTGCCTGAAGCAGAAAAATGAGCAAAGCACAAAACCAGTCAGTAACGTTTGTGTAATGAACATTTTCTCACAGTACCTACTCTATATCACACAGTGATGATTGGGTATTTAGCGTCGCTAGCTGCTGTATTTCGGAGGGATCTTATAATGATCATAAAAAGGCTAAATGTCTTTTCGGCAGCCTCATATCCTCTCTTCGGCTGCATATCTTTTTTTTCTCTAGCCAACCCTTATCTCGAAGTAAAACAAAGGCCATGTGCCAGTGCTTTGGTTTTATTTGAACTTGACACTTTACAGACAGTCACAGGAATTATGTCTGATCCTTGCACTTCATTTAGTTTTACATTTTTTACAGAAGAAATTAAAAGTTCACCTGTAATCACTTAATAAGAAGCGGGAAGAAATAACATTTTTGAAGTAACTATAAGAAAAAAAAGTAGTTGCTGAACAAAGACCTAAACAAATCATGTTATCAAGACATAAATTGATAACATCTGTCATGCTGATGATAAATAAAATCCAGTCCATCCAATAAATAAAATATGTAATATTAAAGTTACAATATTTTACCTGACATCAAATCCTAACTTTAAATCTAATCTGAAATCAGCCCTAGAAGTTTAACTGACTAACAAACCACATGCCAGACAGGAAGCCAAATTCAGGACTTCAGGGAGCCATGGAACAGTGAAACACAAATATCAGACTTCTGTTTCACCACTGCTGAAATGCACCACAGGCTCATGGGATTGGGTAACTAACCCACTGATTAATGCACAATTAGTGTTGTGTTGTGTCAGTTAACAGGACGGGATGATGGAGTTTGCAGCAATGGTGAGGAGTGTGTTAAAGCTCTCGGCGGGCATCCAGCTGGCCCTTCGCTCATCTCTGGGACGTGTTAGGCTTCCTCTGCCAGCTGGCACCGGAACACACTGCCATGCTCATTCATGACAGACATCTCCAAAAACTTGAGAAAAAAAAACCTGGTGATTCTTGAATGCTCCTTTCACAAGATGCTCTCAAAAGGGGGAAAAAATAAGAAAAAAGAAAGACACCTTTTCATGTATTCTGAGTCAAGGACATTTGGGGCAACTCAGAAAAGTTTATTCAGTACGCCACGCAAAACATTATTTACATGTGTTATGTACAGTATGACGCCTCTCATATTTACATTGCCACAAAAAGGCAGTCAAAAACAGACAAAAAAGCATCCGGTGTCCCTATTATGGGTTATATGCTAATTCTATCCATGTTTATGGTATGTTGTGTATTTATTATGGTAAGATGCCAGAAATGAAGCACATTTCAAAATTTTAGCATACGTACTAATAACTCAGTTTTCAAAAATGATGCTGATGGACACTATTGTCCCACAAAACAACACAACGGAAATGGGAGAAGTGGAGAAACAACGTTTTTAAATGATGTATTATACATTTTTACTACTTGTGGTCATTATCTAATCTGAATTTAATAGATTTCCAAAGTCAGATTTATAATGATATCTGTCAACACATGCCTTGTAATTCTAGACAATTTTCTTGGCAAAATCACTGTTGCAGGAAGATTTCAAATATTCTTCTAAAAGAACATGGATACTAGCAGAAAAATGTACTTAAAAGTAGTAATTAAAATAATAATTCATGATCCTTCTTGTTGCTTTGTTGATGAATATGCAGGCTTGTAATGTTGACGCTAGTCCAGGTGGTACTGAGACTAAGTATTTTGCGATATGTCTGCACAATGCATCCTATTTCATCTTTTCATATGTTTCATGTGTGAAATCTCTACTTGCAAAGGAAGTAAGATTAGTGGAAATATAAGAACAATATCTGTAATATCTAAAATAAATGTAGAGCCAATGCAAAAACATCCAACTGAAAAATCCAAGTAAATGTGTTTAAGTACTTAAACTTTTCACTTAACATATAAACAACACTGTAACTACTTTACATAACTAATTTTCATGACTAAAATGTTACTTAATATTTAACATTAGTGCACAGTGTTAGTATACAGTATAGCATTAGGATAGACTGAAGCAGCATGTGGACACAGCAGACGGCTCTATCCAGGGTACTGAATCTCTGTATTTAGGCTTTTCACCAGGAAATGAAACCATTGGCATGCTGCTGGGGAATGGGGGACAGCCTGCCAAATGCAAAATCATCCTCTGTTCTCCCTTGGCTTACGCCTGTGATAAATCAAAATGCCGAACAACAATTAGCACTCTGTTGACACTCTATTCACATCCAACAGTTGATACAGGAAGTGAGCCAAGTGATGTAGAACACAACTTATTGTCTTGCCAAGTGCATCTGCTGTTATCAGTGGTGAAAATCCATCCACTTGTTATATGAGCCTGTGAAAACAGGTCTACAGATTCCACTTAGCGCCAATACAAGCTGTGTTGTACAATAGATTACTGGCATTGCAAATTTACACTACATACATACTGGAGTAAAACTCAAGGGACCATTAATCCCCAAGTAATTATATCACTCCAAGAATATGAACTCACTGCATATGCCTTACAGGTCAGACATACAGCAGTGTGTCCCCCTTCTTTACATTCAATGGGAAATCATTTGCTCAAAGCAATCAAATATACTTCAATAACAACAGAGATAAACAACACTCATCCGGTCTAATCTCTCTGTGGACCACCCAGCTCAATCAATTAATTACCTAGTCTCTGTGTTTTACTTCAGGGCATTGGTAATGATCTTTAAATATTAATTTGGCTTTGTCCAGGGACTGATACAAGGGCCCTGTTGTTGTCTTCTGGATTTCTAGTTGTCAAGTCAGAGGCACTCTGCTATGGGAGGTGAACCTGAATAGCCAGAGGAGGGTTTGTGCTATTTGGCTAGTGTGTGCAAAGAGAAAATACATACTTTGTTTAGTGATTACAAACAGGAAAAAGAATATTCCTCTGCCATTTCTGGAAGATTTCCTTTTCTTTGTTTAAAAATGGACAAAAGTTTGAATGTGTGGTGGTTGTTACAGAAAGGTTATGTGTTTTGTTTTGATTTTTTGTTTGTTTTTTTGTGGGTGGCTCAAGTTGTGCTGAGTAAGAGTGTGCACCCACAAAAGATTGTTCAAAGGCCTGCAGTCTGAACTGCGAAAGACCAAATTCAATTATGCCCTTTGATCCATTTTATTAGAGCTGTCATGTCTTCACAGTTAATTTGGAATTCCTGTTTGAGGTCCCACTGCAGGTGGAAAAGGTTTTTCTTCTTACACTATCCTGTTGTGATTTTATCTACTCAACTGAGAGTATCTTCCCATTTCTTGGAAAAACAAAGAACAAATTAGGGCAAATAAAATCGGCTTGATACGGAGATATCTAAAATTAGAGAATTAAGGTATACATACGGATATGTTTCCTGACCACCAGTGGGGCAAACAACATTATTCACAACAACATGTAAGTTAAGATCAGGCTTGTGAAACCCCTGAGCCTTCAGAGAATAATATCTATCTTCGTTTAGGCTGTCTTTAATAATTAACCCAATACATTTATTTATTACTTTCTACCATGGAGATACCCAGGTGAGTTGAGTTCCTCTTGGGATGAATGCTCAGGGGAAAGAAGGTAGTGGAAGATTCCTCTTCTTTTTCTCCTCCATCTTTTGCTCTACATCAATGTTTGTAGCCCAGAGCAGCGGAAGCCAAAAGCTAAGATCTGGCCTCTGTCCACCTTACCTGCAAAATATATTACATCAGCATATTTGCCAGAGTACCAACGGGCCAAAGGAAGACACTGATGGGAAAGAGTGAAGCTAATTGGCTGATGTATTCTAAATAGCCTGATTTCTATTTTTTTCTTCATGGCATGTACATATGAGATTTCTGTAGTGTATTTTAATTGTTGTCTATGTTAATTCACTTACTTAGAATGAGGAGTGGCCTAGTACATGATACCACCACTCAGTTTCAATATTTGTGAGATCACAGATCTTCAATCCCGCCACATGCTGTGATCAAAGACTCCTTTCAACTTCAGCCTATATCAAAAACCATATCATTTGCAAACACATCTGCACAGGTTTTAAAGTATATGTGCTCATGATGTAAAAAATATGTGTCAAAAGGTGCTACATACAAAAACAAACAAACATTAACACTTGCTTTACAGTGTGTTCATCCTTGTTCTATTAAAACATCCTCTGAGCCTAATTCAAGCTGAAATATATTATTTTTTGTGATCTCGATATATCTGGTGCTCATCTTGAGATCCGACCACAGCTTGACCGCATGCCAAGTTGGGGGGTGAAACCAGCACAAACATGGAACAGCTTAACAAATTACTGCTCTGCTGCCAAGTCCTGGGAAGGAGGAAGAGGCACAGCGGCTTAGAGAAAGAACTAAAACCCCTGCTACAGACACCAAGAAACCCCAGAGGGTGAGGGGTGAGGAGGAAGAAAGAAAGAAGAGCGAAGGTGGGTAGGAAGGCATATCGAGAGCGGAAGCAGAGGGTAAAGAACAAGGGAGACAAAGTGGCAGAGGGAGATGGAAGGAGTGAGAGGCAGAGCAGAGAGTACAAAAATGAGGGAACAGAAGAGGCTTGATATGATTTCAATGGAATGTTTGTTGACAGTGCTCCGTGGCCCGGGGCCTTGGGATAAATGATTGAACACTGCGCCTGTCAAAGCCAGAGGATTTCTGTGGGCTTGTGTTTCTCTCCGCGCTCTTTTGCTGGAGGGAAGGTAGCAGTCAACTAATTGACACAGAATTAAGCATGAAACGCACTAAGCGCAGCCCTCTTCTGCCATGGCTGGCCTCTCCACCAAAGAGGCGGCTTCCAGCCAGTTAAAGGCTTCAGATGAAACACACATGTGTACACACAAACACATACGCCTGTATTAAGATGAAATCAGACACGTGCAAATATACAAGCGTGAATACATCTGCACAAAAAAATGAAGATAAACATCCAAGCAGATGGCCCACTATTCAATTACACTAGATCAGTACTTCAACGTTTTAACACCCACACATAAGCAAGTGCACACGAGCAAATCAGCAGAGGCAAAAAAAATGCAGGGCACAGGAGGATATACACAGAGTACATAAGCAAACAGTATAGACTTTTCCTGTGACAAATTGCTCCATGAGAAAGTAATCCTTCAAGATTAACAGTGTCATTCTATGCCACACCTTGCATATTATTCTCAGGGGGCTGGGATCTCAGCCGCAGGCTTCTTGCAAATGGCTTACCAGGCAAGTACTTGTCCTAACTGTTTTTACCATGCTCTGAAAATCAAAGCACATAACAGAGAAAGAGAGACAAACCTCAGAGGAGGACAGGACAGACACTAGAGAGCGACATGAAAAAGGAAAACCAAATGGAAACTGTGATAGAGTGAAGTCAATAAGTAGAGAAAAGAATCAACATAAAAGTAAAAGAAAATGTGTGAGGGTGGAGGGGGATTAATAATCCACAGCACTGTGCACAGGTATACAGGTGGGCCTTTGTTTTCCATATACTCGCCTGTGATTGAGCGAGGTATGGGTCGATTAAGGTTGAGCGGCACGGACCTTTAGCTGTAAATAAACAGTACCACCTGCTGTAGCCCAGCCAGTAACACGGTGGTATACAAGGAGTCTCACCTCATTAAAACTTGGAACTGTGACAACAAAAACAACATGACTAAGCAGCGGGTGTCTGGGGTGGGGCACTTTCAAAACAGAAAGAAAGAGGAGGGGTTCATGCACCTCCTACAGAGGTTGTGGTAATGGTCTGGGTAGTAGCTATGTCAGGAATCTTCCTCTTCTCTCGTCTGGACTGGCTGCATCACCATGTGGATGCCCTTGTGAAGGAGCTGGAGACAGGAGGAGAAAGGGAGAGGCACTGAACACAGGAAGGGAGGCTGCTGGGTCAAAGGAGCAACCCCATCCTGCTGACTACCAACCAATCAGGAGGTGTCCTGCACTGTCTTAGAGGCAACAGGGGGGAAAGAGAGGAGGAGGTAAGCAAGAAAAGAAGGAGGGTGGGTGGACTGCAAGGCGGATCCCCAGGGTCAATTATCCCCGGGAAGGAGGTACTGTAGCCAACACTCTGCATCTCATTTGCAAGGCAGCAGCAAAGGTGCACCTGAGCACGCCTAGTGAGCGTCCTGCCATAGCACCAAGGCAATTAATGTCTCCTTTCAATGACATGTGCTTCTCAGTGTGACAGTGGCTGGGCAGTTATGGGCTGGGGCAACTGGCTGAAAGAGAAGGCCTCAGTGATGCCTCCTGTCTTCCCATAGAGACTCATTTCAGGTAGAGAGCCTTGCCTCTGTTTTGCCGGCAGTCTGAATTAAAGGACTTTGGGTTCAAACCTAAACACACACATACACATACACACACACACACACACACACACACGGATGAATGCACACATGCAAAGAGTTGTATGCTTAAAATGACACGAGCAATCCAAATACCCTATTCAGTCCCTTATACACTTGTACGACAATGGGCATACACAGATATGCATACTGCAAAATTACACACATGATGAAATATAAATACATACAAACTTACACACATACATACTCTCTTACACACACAGAAGAAATTCACACATATTCAAAATCTGTGAATTCAAAGTGAAGAGAAAAAAGGGTTGAAAGCTCAAACATTAAGTAAAAGTAAAACAACAATAAACAGTTCATTTGCAGTGTTTGTGCTGCAAATTGTTTTATCAGAAGATGATTGTAATAAAAATGTTTGCATTATAAATGCATGTTTAGCTCAACAGCTACATTTCTGATTTTTTTATTCTAGCTCACTTCACTACATCAACACGTACACACACTGTACTGTATATTGAGGAACTTATTCACCTATGCATTAGGTTCAACAACGTGCCAGCACATGGGAACTATGCCTCACCCATGCCTGAGCTCATCAGCTGCTGCTTATTGCTACACACACCTTTCCCAAAACTAATAAAATTATGACTCATAGTAAAACTCTGGGATGGAATGTTGTAACTTATGAGTTCCTCAACACTGCCTTGATTTCTCTTTGAACTACTTTGCTTTTGAGACAAATTAGTGATATAGAAATAAACCTTTACTCCTTTAGTCTAAGGGACTGACACAAGTATATATGCTCTAGCAAATGACATTTCATCTTATTGCTTGAAGTATCTTGACATGCAGTCATACAATGTGTGTACAAGAGTAGCAACAATACTAAACGTCTAAATTCCAAGTAATGGCCTCTAGGTGTTTTCATGTCATTAACCTGTCACAATATGAAAGAAAGAACAAACAACATGTTGGCGGTTTTGAGATTCTTACAATGTTGTCAGTTCTGTGCCAGAAATTCTTAATTATGACCATGAGGGTGATGCTAGAGGAAAGAGGTTTTCCTTTAGGGAGTATGAATGTGTCAGTCAATATCATACATATTTTTTAATGTATTAAGTGGACCCTGATGGTTGCATTGGAAGATGGGTCAGGGGAAATCAAAACATTAGAAATCATCCTCTGTGGACCATGAATAACAACAGCAAATTTCATGGCAATTTTGCCAGTAGCGCTGTGAAAAAACAAGTCTGTCTCACCATTAAAACCCGGTGTTAATATTAAACAAAGGGTGAGCAGTAGAGAGTAGCTATAAAATTATAGCATAGAATAAAGCAGGAACAAAAATCAATGTTGATGACGGAGAACACAGCATACCTTCAGGCTCTTTTTTCCTTTATACCCACATCTTTAATTTAAAGACAAAAGACTGAAGAACACTGAGAAGTGAAAAATGTGTGTCATTTTATGAAAAGCTACTTCTGGGTGTCTAATATGTGTTATATCTTCTTTATGACTGAACAAGCATACATTTTAAATAATAATACAACTTTTCTATTTAAAAATGTAAAAAATTATGAGACAATCAGCCAAATCCGTAAGATATATGTTGATTTTTGCTTTGTTATGAGTATTGAAATTAAGATATTGGTAGAGAATATGTGCTACTTAAACACCAATGTCAGTGGTTGCGTTACCATGTAATCAAGTCATGACCCTTGTATGTGACCTCATTGCCGTAGGGCATTGCAGCTAGCAAGGCTAACATGAGGCTAATGAGTGCCATTCATTGCATTTGGGTGCACAGGAGACATGCAAGCACACTTACACACACACACACACACACACACACACACACACACACACACACACACACACACACACACACACACACACAGAAGAAGACACATATTCAACAGATCCATCCTTCCGATCACTGCTCCCTATAGCCCTGGAGCTCACAATGAAACCTAGTGTTCCCTCAGTGAGTAGTCTGTGCTCTCCTCCCTGACCATTCTCACTCATCCGAGACAGAAATAGACATCGCTTTGCTTCCCTGCTCATTCTCCAAGTCAACTTGTGGTTGACACACACTGGATGAATGACTACTTCCTCCTGCTTGCCTCAGCTGACTACTGAGGTGCAGTTCCGAGTTGTCGAGCTTGCCACTGAGAGTTAAAAAGAACAAGTGAAGTTGGATTCAGCCCGCGATGCAGTGGGGAAGAAGAGAGAGAGAGAGAATGTGAGAGTGTGTGTGAGTGAGAGTGAGAGAGAGAGAGAGAGAGAGAGAGAGAGAGAGAGAGAGAGAGAGAGAGAGAGAGAGAGGGAGAGAGAGAGAGACGGAGCATATGTGCTAGTTTCAGCAGACACGTCATGCACACACACAAACACACACACACTTACACCAAAGCTAGCTGGCTTTTGACAGTGGCAGAATTATTATGGCGAGGTGAATATTACCCCCCTGGGACTTCATTTACCTCTAGCATATTCACTGAGTTTCTCTGTGTTTTACTGCTCCTCATAATCCAAGCCAAGCACACACATACACGCGCACACATACTTGCACTCATATCACCATATCACACACTATTTTTATGTCCATGAGTGTTGTCAGGGTTATTATTGAGATCATTATGGGATGTGGATAGTATTCAGTTGCCATCCTCCCCCTCCAACCCCACCCTTTTTGTTGCAGCTCTGAATCTTGGAATCCTCTCATGAAAGGTTACCAGAGCTTTCCATTTCCAGCTTCTGTTTATCAATAAAGCACATAGTCAAACATAAACACACACACACACACACACATGCTCTCACAGTAGCAGTTTTGTATTTTGAACTAGTATTATTGTAATTCTGCTCTTGGTATTTAGCCAGCAAAGGTCACTGATGGACTTCTTTTGTTGTGCTGTTTGAGGTCTCTTTTGCCCATTGTGTTAACAAGTCATTAAAAATTGAGGGAAGTAAGTCAGGCCAGGAGACATTGCATATGTTTGGAAGCATTATTATTATTAAATAATCATGTTTGTCTCCTAAATTGAGAGTGACTCATGCCACAATATCAGTAATTAGATAAATTATTGATGGGCTAGTGGGTGGGTGAGAGGATGGTCGGTGGTGGAAATGGAATTGCCAAACCCAATTACTGTCTTTTTCTCAGAGTGGCCCCATTAGGGTTGTCACTTAGACCACCAAATGGCGGCACTAATAAAACCGCAACTAGCACTTAACCAGCTTAATTAATAGTAAGATGATTAATATTTTAATTGCCTCAGATTAAATACTGCTTGCACTGAGAGGGAAGCTTTACACGAACAGAGCCTGATGTCCTGTTCTCTGTTTTAAAATGTCAAACATGTCATGTTCCACAACCAGTTTTCTCACAATGACTTGACGTAATCCAAAACTCTACATACAATCCTGACATAAAAAACATGTAACAATATTTCATGCATGATTTTGAGCACAGAAGAGACATTTATAGCTTTGCAATAATAAGCTGATGATTCTACTGCAACATTAATAGATAATTTATTTACTTAATCAAATTTCAAATCAAAAGCAAATAAAATTTACAGTTCATCATGTTAAATGATTAATAGTCAACGGGAGCAGCAAACCTTCACTAAAACTGGCATGCAAAGTTATAACACAACCTGCTTTTGTAAGCAATTTCAAAATACATGATTAGCTTATCACCAATAAACATGCTGTCAACTGTCATACAGCTGGTCAATTTGACATTGACATAGTATCATTCAACATCTGTGTTGACCAATGCAAAGAAAGGACTTCAAGAACAGATTGCCCCCCAAGCAAACACAATGCTCTTGGGTTCAAGTGTACTACGAGTGCTATGAGGCACCTGCACTTGCAGACACACACACACACACACACACACTGGTATTCACCACAATAAAAAGCGACTATCCTTCTTCCGCTAATACCCATCAACCCCCCCTCTCAGGAGGGCATGGTGTCTTCCATCCCCAACATGAATAAAACAAGTTGTTATTCTTATCTAGATAAACACCCTCCATGTGCCCGCAAACAAGAGGGGGAAACGACGCCAAGCTTTGGTTTTCCTCCAGCAATTGCAATGGAGACGGGCTCCCCAGACACTTGCTGGGCTCTGCGTAGTGGTCCTACACTGTACAAAGTGTCTGCTTTGCCAGAGGCACAGGATGGAACTTCTAAGCACAAACAAAATCTACTAAATACCTAGGAAGGCTTGTTCACAATTTGAACAAAGCATATTATTCATTCACTTTGTCGATTCCTTATGTACATGATATTATTAATCGAATTCCCAAATGAGATTTGAGCTGTTGTTTGTTAATTTGAATCTACAGAATGACTCTGCTGGTAAGTGAATCATTAGGATGCTTCACTTTGGCCCAGATTTGACAAAGAGGCTGGGAAGGTGTACATTAGCCGACGGAAAAGGTTAAGCATGGTAAAATGAGAGAGGAAATGTGGCGGACAAATTGAGAAAATTAGCAATGTGCGGGTGGGGAGAGTCTCGGAGGACCCGGCACTGAGGCGAGACCTATTATGGCACATGGCACCAGGCAGCTGGGTGGGTAATTATCATCATGTGTTTAGCAAGGCGCCCTTATCCAGGGCAACATATATGACTTGTGCTTTAACCACTTAGTTGGCCCATTTAGCTCTGTGCCGCGGTGTGTACAGTTATGTGTGAGTCGGGGGATGAGAGCTTTAACGGTAGGCAGCGCTTACCTGCTGCAGGTGCTGGTAAGTCATCCATAGTTGACACCTTGGACTGCGATGCAGGTGTTTGAACCATACTGAGGTGCTGAGGTGGCCTCGCTGTGAACGGGTGTAGCTTGGTGTCCTTGGGGAAGGTGAAAGAGTGACCTTATGAAGATCCAGCTGGGAGCCCAGGGGGCCCAGATGTGTGTGTGTGTGTGCGTGTGTGTTTACATGTGAGTGTGAGTTTTTTAGTGTCTCCATGTGTGCCCACTGCCAGCTTGTTACGAAACAGCTGGCTCCCACCATCTGCTACTCTTCTACATCACCAGCCCCAGAATGTGTATATACTGTGTCTGTGTGTTTTCCATGTGTTGCTTTTTTTTCTCTCAGTAATCCATTATATCAAAAACACTGCATATAAATGTTAAATGATTTGAGAGGTTATAATATACCAAGTTAAGTACGAAGGTTTCACTTTCCTAATAGGAGAGCAAAGACTTGTTCTATCATTTATTTTTAGAAGGAAAAAATCCAGTGGATGTACATTTGTTTGAAAGCAACACACTACCTTGTGTATGTAAGCTTTTCCCTTTGGTTGTTAATCATTTGCTCCAAGCAAGCCTACTCTATCGAACAGACTCAGGGAAAAGAGAGAAGGATTGGGAGGTTGGGGGGTTAGTATGCTAAAATCCACCCAAAACAAGACACATGAGACATACGGTTCTAGTGTTAATTAGAGAGCCAATATTACAAGATAAATCAGAGATGGAGGGTAGGTTTGGAGGAGAGGGTGGTGAGGGAGGAGGGATAGATGAGGAGGAAAGGGAAGCAGGGAAAGAGAGAGTGAGAAACAGAGAGAGAGGGAGGGCATGCTGTTGATTTGAGCACGGCCTGGGGGCAGCCTACGGGGCAGAAAGGGGAATGATAGACTGGCTAACCAGGCGTTGATCAGGCCTGTGCAGCTCTCCTCTTTCCATCAATAGTGAACAACTAAAGTGGCAAGAGAAAGTCTGTTAGCTGCTCACATATTTGCTTCAAAGTCAGCGTTAAACACCATCAAGTGTCACTCGATTTAAACTAATCAATTATGCGTTTTGATCTACTGATGGCTGAAACTGTATTTTCATGGATCAGTACTCAAAAGCATTTTCTTTTATGAAAATTGATGCCATTTGCGGTACTTGTGCACATGCACTGCCCAGCAAGTATCATGTTGCTCGCAGAAGACAGTAATGAAAAATGATGTCCCTTTACCTCCCCAAATTTCAAGTCTAGCAGCGGCAGCGAAAGTGAATAATCTGTAATCGGAGCGATGTGGAGGAGTGCAACGTTGCTAATGCGACTAGACCCTGCTGTTCTCTGAGGAAGACAGCGCTGGAGGGGAGGAAGAAGAGGAGGAGAAGGAGAGGCAGAGGGTTGAGCAGGAAGAAGAACACACACCGAGGCAGCTGGGGGATCGCTTGCTCCAAACATGGCAGAAGGTACGGAACAAGGCGCTCTGTGTGGGCCCCATTATTTTTACTCCCCATTCTCTTTTCCCTTCTCTCCTTTTGAAGACGGCAGGATTTTTCTCCTCCTCCCTGACATAAAAGTAAACAACGTTGCCTGCAGGCACAATTTTCCCGGCAACACAATAAAATGTGCAGTGAATTTATGATGGTCATCCATTAGCTCTTACCAAGGAAACATCACCCGTATCTGTCGTCCATCATTATAATAGAGGGTTAATGCACTGAATTTACATAAAAAAGTCATATTGTCTGCATGAATTATTTACACCCTCAGCTGTTTTTTCCAATTTCGCTTTTTTTTCTCCTCTCTCCGTCCTCTCGTTCGTGGCGAGGGGGTTTTTGGTCCAGATTCGCGTGGAGAAAATCTGACAGTAAATTCCGCCATGAGGTGGTCCCATTGTCGCCACCTCTGTGTCCCAATATTTCTCCCCCTCCTGCCCTCCCTCCCTCCCTCTATCCTTCCCTCTCATCCTCTTCTTCTGTCTTTGTCTTAGGGACAGTGAGAGCTGGTGGCATTGTGATGTGCTTGTTTATGGCCCTCTGGTTGTTAGCGAGTCAATCAACACACTGAAAAGCTTTCTACTTCTTAAGTAGGTTTCACTGGTAGTCACAGTTCATTAGATTATCAGCTCAGTATCTGACAGTGCATTTGTAGATGAACTAAACCACACTGTGAGCAAACAACAGGGCACAATATTGCACATGTACAACAAATAAAAAAAATTATTGATTAATCCAAACCTTTGATCTAAAAAGTAAAACAGTCACGTTAAAGCTAGTTAATTCAATGAATCACATGCTACAGTGAAGATTATTTCAGGCTAATTCTTTTGTGGCCTAATCTGGTAACACATACAAAATGATCACTGTCAGTCGTCCTATTGTAAGTGAATTATCCTGATATCACACCCCTGTAATGAAGGCTTGTACAGCGCTAACGGTTGCCTCTCAGACCCCGGGGAAAGGCTCTGTGATTGAGCAATTATGACAAGCTCAATTACTGTCATCATATTATCATAGCTAATCCAACTCCGCCATGCTGCGACTTCCACTGCACTGATCACAGCGCCTTTTTCACTGTCACTGAGGTGAGAAAGTGCTGTCACTGACACCGCTTGTGCTCCCATGAACATGCTCAAATGAATATGTGGCAAATATGTCAATCTACTGGTGCCTGTCTCTGTTTCTATCTTTCAGCTGGATGTCTCTGGGATGGATGTTTTAATTTTTTCTAATTCCGCTTGACAGTGCCACAGGCACTCTTGCGTGCTGAGCTAAATTTGTGACAGGCCTTGACAGAGTGCAGGTTCTGTGAGTTATCGGCTTCCCTGATATGGCTAACACACTTCTAAGCAACAATCACAGCAGCAGGCACAGTTGAAGCGCAGCCTCGACTCGTCTTGCTGTGCAGTGAAGCGTCACATGGGGCTCGAAGGAGTAAAAAAGGGCTCAGGAGATGTACGTTAAAGGTAAACAGAAATGCAAGGAGGAATTTATACATATCGGTGACCTCACAGCCCTGCAGATAATCCCCCAACAGAGGGAGTGACATGGCTCAGTCATACAGATGTAGATGAGGAGGTCAGTGTTGAAGAAAGTCAAAGACAAAACTTGCACAGAGCAGGTGTTTTTCAGAGACAGACGTGCACACTGGAGTGGTGCCAGAGGTATGACGGAAGGTGAATTGATCAATTGGAGCTGAGCCTTAGGTATTACCCATTCTCATCCATATAACATACCTTCATACCGCCTTGTTCTCCCTCCACACTGCCAAAGTTGCATGTTTTGTTTCCTCTGTGCTCTTGTTTATTCCTCTCACTGGTATACTTTTCCTAAGGGGCTTGATCCTTGCTTGCCTCCAGGCCCGCTTCTCAGTCCTGTTAAGGTAACGGGGATTAGAGGTCAGAAACGTGGTCACCTCCTCAGCTTGCATCGATCACTGTTCACATGTTTCAGGAAGTCATGAAGGCAGGAGACGACCTAATGAGGCTTAAGGTTATAAGTTTGTGACCTAAGAACTTCCTTTGCAGCTTTTCTTGACTGCCTTACAGTCCAAAATTCCAAAGCTTTGTTGTTTGTAAAAGTGTGTTTCCACAGCTACATGCAATCTCAACATATATACGTACTTCCAACACAATATAACTTTTTGTAACAGTTTTTGTCTTGTAAAAACTTGCTTACATTTTTTTTATGCGCTGATATCATAAAATAACTTCACCAATCCCCTACTTGAATCAAATGCACCCATATATAACTTTAAAAACTACAATTACTATTTCTTACAAAATAGTTTTAATCATTTACATGCACAAAGCGGACATTTTTGTTGTTGTATTAAAACATATTAAAATATTATTCCCTGCAGGGCATTTTTGCTCTAAGTAAGCTTCTTCTATCCAGAGTTTCATCTTTCAAATATCAGTCAAAGTATGTACAAAAATGACAAAATAACACAATATATAAATGTTTTGTTACTTTTGTGGAAATTCATATTGCTTTTAGTGCTGTTAATTTGTTTTGCAAAATGAAATGTCCTGCTATTTTCATTTATTTTGTGAAATTTGTGTAAGATTTCTGTTTTGTTCATTTATTTTACTACATTTTGTGTTCTGATTTTGTCATATCAAGTTTTAATTTTTCTGTTTGTTTATTTGTAAATGTGAAGAAGGAAAGCACAGCTACCACTGCACTACTTTCTCACAACTTGCCAGGAAAGTAAACTAATCACTCACTTTGAAACAAAGTATCCTGTGATGCGGAGAAGTGCTGAGAAGAACGCAAGCAGGTCAACTTACTGTACAAATAGGGTGGCAAACAAATTTGCATGTCAAAATTAAAAATCAATGTGTTCCACCTCACCTAATGACCAATCTCCCTGCCGCGGCTCTTGGGCTCTGATTAACATTCTGGGGGGTTCAGGAGAAAATGTTAGAGCAAAGCATTAATCTCTCTCAGCAAAAAAGCTTGTATCTTCTGACAGGTGGGTCAAAGTTGCTGTTTAATCTAGCCCATAATTTCTGAAATGTGCTGACAGAGTGTATTTTAATACATTAAAACATGGCAGTGTTTGAGAAAGCTCAAAGCGCGACACCTCACAAGAAGTCTGTGTCCCTGACTATGAGTTATGGCACGTGAGAAAATGGAAGAAATGCAGCAGAGTAAAGAGGAAAACCAAGCACACAAGAGTTTGTTAGCTCTCATACGCTCTTGATGAATTTCAGACCTTATTTTTTGGTGGACGATGTCAGAAACATCTGGTCTTATATAACAGAGAATTTCTGAAGATTTTTGATAAAAATCTCTTACTGTTATTATTACTGTCCACGCTCTCTCACATAAAGATACAGATCAGCCTGAGGCACCACTGCAGTCAGAAGTAAGGCTAAAATAAAACAATCCCTAGATTGTAGACCCTGACTGCATCCCTAATTTATAGATGTTTTAAATTGCAGAAGAGTGTACGTACTAAATGAGAAAAAGTTGGGTGTAAAATGTTTACTTACGTATAAAAATCTAAAGTTACATTTTTATATCAGATTGTAAAAATGCCCTGACGCCCTTAAAGACCCTAAACCTGCCACAACTATTTATTTGTTTGATGGCTTGCACTTGACTTTATTGGCCATTGGCAGGGAGGTGCCTTCAGAGGTGTCCTGCTTGCCTATTGAGAAATGTGTCTCTTACCTCTTGCCCAACCTAGTGGAAATAATATCACTCACACTGAGAGATCATGGTGTCAGGGTCAATTGTCCTGCAAAAGATGGGGGAGATGGGAGACATGTATTGATTTTTCATTTTGTTGGGGTAAGCAAGCATGTTGCGGCTGGGCGCGGGTGCAATGAGGCAGACAGAATGTGCTAGACTGCTCTTCCAGCTTGTCACTCATGAGCTGTGACTGCTGAAAACCACCTTGAAAACAATTATCAAAGAAACTATGAAAACAGTATCAAAATGTTGTTGTTTTTTTTCAATCTCTCCGCAATCAAGTCAGCACAAATACTCTGGGCAATAATCCGCCTGATCACATTACTCAAAGCAAAAAAAGCTGGTTGAGAAAATTTGGCAGGGGATGCAAGAAGGAAACTCAGCCAGCATCACCCCAAATAGGGATGAGCCAGAGCTGGCAATCATACACCATGCTGGGCTTTGCAGAGCGGAAATGCTTGTCAAACACATTACATGATGCCACAGGTCACAGACGTATCCCAGCAGTCCAGCACATGCCTAACAGCTACAAACAATGAATGAATGCCAAATCTAAAACCTCTGTGAACCTTACTTAGTTTGTTCAGCTGGAGCCATCTAAAGTAGTTCATCACTACAAAGAAGATATGGTTTGATAAAGGATGCAAGTGATTCCTATCAACTCCTCTATGTGCCTGTCCTCTCTGACTTTGCAGTAGAGGACACAGATCTCACTTTGGGTCATAACCTAAAACATATCCTTGTAAGTGTTGTTGTTGCAGTGGGACACAACAAAATGTCGACAACTCATTCTTGAACATGGCATTGCAGTCAGTTCACTGGGTGAATATACATGACCTGTTCAAAGGGTGTTGTTTGCTCCTGCATCTCTGCGTTCCTCTACTTCTCACATGCCATCCCATCATATCTCATGCATTTTATCCGTCGCCTCACTGCTCCTCATTTGCAAAGGCTACAGTCTCTACGGTGGTCAGAGGCGTGACAGACATGCAAGGTGGAGAACACAGCGGTCATCTGCTGCCCTCTCTGCGCTCCAGTCACCTTGATGACCGATACAGACTAGTCTCGAGCTCTCCACACCTCTACCCCGAGCCACCTTCTCTTCTGTTTGTGCTGTAAGGGTCAGAGTTGAATGCAGACAATATAGGCTCATCAGTATACCTAACACTTCCTGTTAAGGTGCTAGCAATGTCCTAAATATTAATGCAACCCACCCACTTTGTAATGCCATACAACACAAAGACAGGTCTGTGACAGGAGTAGAGTGACTGTCATTTCTGCGGGTCAAAGAGAAATAAATATACCTCAGAAACAGCCTCACATATACAAAGGCATACCTCTTTTCTATTGTAGGTAGGTCTGCGTTCTCATAACATAAATGACAGTGTAGGTCAAAAATTGAGCCAGCAAAAATAACCTATAGATGCCAATGAACTTAGTAATTATGACCAGAGAAGTGATGCAGTTCAGATGACGTATATACGTTTTAGAAAAAACCTATACTTTATGGTGTATACTTTTTTTACTGCCATGACAACAAAAGTCATGTAACTTTATGGAAGTAGTCTTCACCCCCTTCACATTAACCCACACATCAGTTCAAATGTGGTCATATCATTATGAGGATATGCTGGGTAGGTTGTACAGCACCACATTTGAGATTTCAAAGTCATCAAAATGTACAAAACAGAGGAAGAAAGCATTTTTAAATTATTGATGTTTGGGGGAAAAACATTTTTTTTTGTTTTTTATTTTACATGCAGCCTTGGTCTTATTTCGTAGTTTTAGCCATCTTTCCTGTCAGATTTGATAAGATAATACTGATTATGGGGACATTGCTACAACATAGCCAACAGAGACATAAGCAGTCAAATGAAAATAAAGGTTTAAAAAAACTCCCAGTTCAAACAGACATTTCAGGGAATTGAGCAGCAAAAAGGTATGCAGTTCGATTCAGCAGAAAATACTCTCTCTCTTTCAGGGACTTCTCTCTCAAAGCATCCAAACAGCAACAATGATTCTGCAAATCAATCAGTGTGCTGCAGTTGTTTTTCTCCTCAAAGAAACTTTCTTTTTTCCAAAGAAATAGGCTGCCCTTGGTCTGAGAGCCACCTGACTCAACTGATCATTGCAGGAAGTGTCAGGTTATAATGGTTGGACTTTACTAGTCTTTACTAGCTGACAGCCAAGCAGCTGTAGAATGAGCCACTAATGGTGAATGAAGCAGCTAAAAGTTTTAAATACTCCCTTTGCTTTCTCTTCTAACATATGAAAAGCATGTCAGACAACTCTTCGTCCTTGTCCTGTTGAACTTGTTTTGTCCTCAAATCTCATAAATAAAGTGAGTTAGTAAAATGCAATTACAACTGACAAGACTGGTGGCTAAAACTAATAAAATATGACCCAGGTGCTGAAAAGGGAATTTTCTTTTAAATAATTGCTATTTCAATGGGCTTGCACACTGCTTTGATGAACACACTTGTGCTGATGGGTGCAAAATTAAATTCCATAAATCAATAAATCAAATTCCAATCACAGTGTATCAAACTTTGAAAGATCTCCAAGATCACAAAAGTCTCCCCACACACCTGCTAGGCATGTCAGTGTTTGGGTGAGGCTGGGTATGTTACCACAACAGACACACACACACACACACACACACACACACACACACACACACACACACACACACACACACACACACACACACACACACGTGGTACTTCCTGCCACTAACGCTGTAAGTGTTCCAGTTTCTTTCAGACTGAGGGGGTGAGCAAGGTGAGAGAAGGGGCGACCTAGCAGCTGGTTACCTTGGCTGACTCTCACACCTGTTAAAGAAAGAGGCACACATCACACTGTAATACAGTGTTATGGCCTGTAATAGATGGCTGATGCAAGCGTGCAGTAATGGCCAGCACAGTCTGTACTCTTTTCTGTCATTAGTTGAAAACTGTATTTAATTGCCATTTAATCTAAAGAGCATTACTGTAAGGATTTGTACAATGCAAGTAGCTTTTAATTTGAGAAGAAGCCACTTGCATACGGTACATGTCAAAATGATACCTCATCTGAAAAATGTCTCTTTTATATTTCATTTTTTAAAAAGTACTTCTGAAGCTCAGTGCACTGCATGTGTGAGGCTCAGTTTGTCAAATTCACTTTCTGCAGAGTGACAGGGTATATTACCCCGGTGAGCAGTCAGGCTCAGCACAGAGGTGAGTGTGAAATGATGTGAACATGTGTATCTAGAGGCTTGTGTTTGCCTTTAAGTGGAAAATGTAAAGATCTATAGAAGGTTTTGTGACATACAGCAACCATGTCCTCTTGTATAGAGGGCTATTCATGACAAGTTGCATCACAAGCCTTGATTGTTGCTGCTCGTGGTACAGCAAAGGGCAGGGTGGAATTTCAGCTTTTAACTATTGTTAGAAAAGCAACGGGGGAAAAAGTATTAACATCACAAACTTAAAGAGATAAAAAGCAATGGCACAGTTATATGGATGGCACAAAATTGTAAACGTACATATGTATGAATAAAATGTACTTTAATATAAAAAAGTAAAAGTGCATTATGCAGCATGGCCTTTTTTAGTATTAAATGTTTATACACATTGAATTAATTATTGTGTCTTGTCACCCAACCCTCACCAGATTATAAGACAACTTTACAAAACATTTTAATATATGCCTTATTATGCATTGTTTCAATGTATAACTACCATTTTAATGTAATAGCTGGTTGAGCTGCTGTTGGGTTTTATGGGAATTATAATTTTTCATAATTTGATCGTGTTTGTATGCAAAATGTTGATCTGCAAAGTAACTATAGCTAAGTAAGTAAATATGCTCAAATTGATACAGGATTTTTAGTACCTCAGACTTGTACCTAAGTACATTACTTGAATGAATGTATTTATTTTCCCACCAGTGAGACAATATACAGTAGGTTACTTAGCCTTCATTTGCATAGAGCACTTCACTAGTGTTCCTCCATGACGTCGCCATGTGCTTTTGGCAAACCCAGACTTTATGTTTTACTGTCTGCACATATTTGCGTATCTGTGCATGTATTCTGTGTGTTTGCCAAAATTTCCCAAGGAGCTCCGGTTGTGTCTGCCCTCTATCACCTGGCCTATAGTGTTTGCAAATACTGCAGAGTGTGTGAGTCTGTGTGTGTGTGTGTGTCTGTGTGTGTGTGTACCTGTCCGGCCAGGCCCTGCAACAAGCCCTTTACTAGTTAGTGTGTGTGTGTGGTGCTCCTGTTTAATAATGCATGGCCCCAAGCCCAGGACGGGCCCTTTGATAAAGTACAGCTCCGCAGCACATGCATAAGCAGCTCCAGCCATATGCAGAAAGTAGAAATTGATGGTGGAGATAAAGTCTATGCTGCTGGTGCTCAATGTGTGTGTGTGTATGTATATGTGTGTGCATGTAAGAGAGAAAGAGAACGAGGCAGAGAAAGATTTATGGATTGTATCAACGTCTATATGCGAGTGTTTGATCAGGTGGCAATTTAGAGCTTTTTAGGGATGAGCCTTTGTGCGGTGTGAACATGTTTGAAGATTGGTACTTTTCGTTGTGTTTGATTAGCTGATACTGTACAAGCAAGCAAATATGGAAGTGTTCATAAAGAACTGTTGTCATGGCGTGTGTGTGTGTGTGTGTGTGTGTGTGTGTGTGTGTGTGTGTGTGTGTGTGTGTGTGTGTGTGTGTGTGTGTGTGTGTGTGTGTGTGTGTGTGTGTGTGTGTGTGTGTGTGTGTGTGTGTGTGTGTGTGTGTTTGAGACAGAAAATGTGTAAGTGAGCGAAGATGTGTATGTTCTGGTTTATAAGTATCAGAGAAAATTGTCTTTGTGCTTGTGTGTCATGATCGGTCTTAGAGTTGTATTAATGCGAGTGTGTGCGTACCTCTGTGCAGGTGTGTGTGAACATACTCGTACTGTGAAAGTGTGTTTCAGCTGCCAGTCAAATTCAAAGGGGTCAGAGGCTAGTGTAGGGGGTTCGAGGTCGCTGCCACCTTCTCACCCATCTCACCATGAAGCTCTATTACAGGCAGGAGAACAAAAACTGAGAGCACTCACAAACAAGCTGGCAAGGTATGCATATACATGCAAACAAGTCTGTGTAGATTCATTCTCTTTCTCAACTCTGGCAAACATGACCCTGGACCCTTTTCAAAATAACACCGCACCCTTTGACTTTTTCTTCGGCTTCTTTTTCTCTTTTCCCCTCAAATGTTTTCTTACTTCTTCACATTATATTCATGTCTTCACTCTCTTTGTCACGTGACTTACTTATCAATTTTCCTGATCTCTACTTCTGGAAGTTTAGAAGTTGTCGAGTTTATGAACACCGTCCAAAGCCATGGCAGCACAAACCTCTCTTCAAGCTTAGTTACGATATGTGTCATACTCTCTTCTGCCACCCACCTTCCTCACCTCCTCCCCTCCTCCATTCATCCACCCACTCCCTGCCTTTTTTCTCTCTTGCACCGACTGCCACCCCCTCACCAGTCATAAAGAATAGACAGTCAGATATACAGGAAGAGAAAGAGAAAACCCTATCTCTTTTTGTTGCAGCTTTAATTTACTTTGTACATTAATATTTCAGGGCCCTCTGCAGGCTTGGTGTGGGAGCCAGTGGGAGTTACTGTGTGTGTTGTGTATGTGTATATGTGTGTGCGTGTGTATGTGTCACATTCCGGGTGTAGGAGGGGAAAGGATTAATATTTCAACGGGCCTTATTGGAGACCCCTGTACCATCTCCTCCAAACCACCATGGCATGGGCAACTCACCTTACTGCTCCAACCCTTTGTGTCTTTGTCTCTACTCCTGTCGTGTTCTTCATTCTTTTCTCTATTTCATATTTAATTTCTTGTGTTTGTAAATATGTGACTGTATTTGTGCCACCCAAATAATAACCTTTAAAAAAAACTAAACTCTAATACGCATCAAATTAATAATCAGGCCAACACGTGACACTCATCCTTATAAAATGATTGATTCTAAAAGTTAAAATAAATGTCAAATATCAAGGTTGGCAGGCAACTTATGTCATTGATTGACAAAATGATGGATGCTATGTTTTCTCTTTCTCATTCTCTTAGATCGTCTGATAACTTCTTACTGGTTGCTGCTGGCAACATATCAAATTAATTTTCATTTTTGTTGTAGCTCTCTTTTGGTTATTTTCTCCCTCTTCCTACCCTCCAAGCAATATAGATATAGATGTTATGTCTCTTCCACATACATACTTTTAGTATATATAGATGCTTTTGTTTCATAGACATTAACTCTGATTAACTCTATGATTAATAACAAAACCACTCTACCATCTGAGATACTTGTGTGTTGGCTAACATACATTGTTACATAATATCAACTTCAACTATCTAAACAACCAAGTCATCAGATAAGGAGCATCAGTGATGCTATGGGTATGATGTGAGAGAATATTTCTGGATTTTTAGTTAACCTGCATTGAATAATATGTACAATCTTGGGATGGTGGCCAAAACTATGAACAATAAGCCAGAATGATCCTTTAAAGGTGCATTTAAAGAAGCAATTCTCCAAAAAACAAATGTGAATGTGTCCTGATATATGAAGGTGCAGTGTACCGAGATAAAAAAAAGACCCATAAGCAATTTGGAGGAGTTGGAATTGGATTTTGAAGTTGGAAGAGGATGATGAGGATGCGAGGGCATCTTTTATCACAGATCAGTGGCTCTCTGAGGGGGTGTCTCCCAGTCACTGCATCAGGGGCGCATGGCAGGAGGCCATATTGAAATGAGGTGCCTTCCCCCAGGCTCTTAGCCACCCCTGACATTTGGGTGCATGTGTGTGTATGTGGAGTGTTTAGGGTGAAGGGTGGGGGCTTGTGTTTCCGCCCAAAGAGCCGATTGCCTCCGCTCCCCTGCTACTTGTTTCCCCCTCTTCTACCCCTGCCCACCCTCACCCTCCTTCAACTGGACCCTGTTTCTCATTTGCCTATTCATTTAAAATCACAAAATGCCTACTGAGATCCAATATGGGGTTGAGGCAGGGGGGCGCAAGTGGGCCCTCAGCAGGGGTGGAAAACACAGCAACAACACGATGAAGAGAAGGAGGAGGTGGAGAGTGAAGAAGAGAGGTGGAGGATGCCCAGACCTCCGACAGGAAATGGCTTCAAATGGCTTCCTGGCCCCCTCTCTTCTTTCATTTCTCATCTTCTCTACAAGTGTCACTCTCTGTCTGCCTTCACTCTTTCGGTGTCTTTTTTCCTCCAGTTCTCTGTTTTTCCTCACTGATGCTGTGCTCACTGGGGTGGTGCTGAGATTGGGAAGTGCAGCCTGCTTGACCCTGTTGCCAAGACGAAGCAGGGGTTCGAACCAGACCCAATGTGTGTTTGTGTTTGTGTGTGGGTCTGTGAAGGTGTGCATGGTGGTCTGTTTTTAAAGACACCACCCTCTGTCTATCTCTCTGTCGTCATTTCTACCTTTCTCTAGCCCACCTAAGATACTTTTGAGGCTCTAAAAAGCCAAAGCAGAGTCCAACTTCAGAAAGTTCTTTTCTGTGGATTTAAAAAGTCAAATAAGATAGCACTTTGTATAAATGCTAAAGGAAAACGTGGTTAGCCCTGAGTAGGAGTGCAAGCACTGTATGACATGTTTTATGCATGGACGCTGTGCCTCTAAGGTTGGGGAGTTTCACTTCAACAAACTGCAGAGGGTGAGTAAAGGTGAGATGCATACTGGCAAAGGGCACAGGTGGGGTGAAGAGGGAGGAGAGGAGACAAGGGATGGGTTGTGTGGAAGAGGATTCAGAGTAAACAGTTGTAGATTCAAGCAGTGAGGGAGAAAACACTTTTTCTGCAATAAATGGCAATTATCTGTTGGAGAGCGCTTGTAGCCAGTGGACAAATGCAATTCCAGCGAGTTTATACATTCACATAGAAAAGTCAACATGAAAAGTTATTAACTATCTGAAAACACTGTCAAAGTCTCTGAAAATGAGGGATATCTCTTCCTTCACTTATTGTGAGGGAGTGTTTCTCTTAGAATGAGGTTCTGTTTGATGAAAGTGATGAGAAATAGGGCTGATATAATAGGTGGTTGACCAATCAGAAACTTTGGCAAACACAAGCAAATATCAATAAGAAAAGATTAAGAATTAAAATGACAGGTTCAAGTGCGAATGTCTGGTGGGAGAGAGTTCCAAAGGCGGGGGGCAGATCAGCTGAAGGCTCTTGACCCCATGGTAGTTAAGTTGGCAGATGGGGCAGAGAGCTGGTCGGCAGAGGAGGATCGGAGAGTTCGGGAAGGTGTGTAGATGTCAATAAGTTCAGAGAGATATGATGGTGCCAGGTTGTGAAGGATCTTGAAAGTCAGGAGTAGAATCTTAAAGTCAATGCAGGATTTGATAGGGAGCCAATGAAGTTGCTGCAGGGCAGGAGTGATGTGTTCAATAGAGAGAGTTCTGGTTATGATACGAGCGGCTGCGTTCTGTACCAATTGGAGATTTCCACGGAAGACCAAAGAGTAGAGAGTTACAGTAGTCCAGACGGGATGTGATCAGGGTGTTTACCAGGATAGCGGTGCAGGTTGGTGAAAGTGAGGGACGGAGACGATTGATGTTGCGTAGATGGAAGTATAAATAACAGAAGATAAATAATGAACAGAAGGGGGCAAAGGACAGAGCCCTGGGGAACACCACTAGAGACTGGAGAGGAGCCAGATCTCAGGTTCTTGAATTGAACAAACTGTGTGTGAGCAGAGAGATATGATCGGAACCAGGCCAGAGGGATGTCAGTGATTCCAATGGAGGCTAACCTGTCCAGGAGGATCTCATGGGGAACGTTGCCGAAAGCTGCTCTCAGGTCGAGGAGAACCAGAATGGAGAGAAGTCCAGAGTCAGATGCCATCAAGAGGTCATTGGTGATTTTCACTAGGGCTGTCTCAGTGCTGTGGAGGGGATGGTAAGTCAAGCTGCTATCAGATAATATTAGGATGAGATGTTTCCTGCAGAAATTAAATGTGTGTGGCAAATCAGTAAATGTAAGCATACAAGACGATGCTGAAAGTTTGTTATCTGATGAGAAGAAAGGAGAACCAGAAGTATCGGCTGGTTAGCAGCTGGGTCAAACAATACTCAAAACACTTAAAACCCCCTCTTCTCTGATCTTCCTCTTTTATCTGTTTAAGTACACATATAAATAAGCCCACCACACACACACACACATACACACACACACACACACACACACACACACACACACAGACACATCGCACCTCTAATTGCAAAGGCGATGCAATTTCCAGAACATAAACAAAATCAAAGGGAGCTGCACTTTCTCCCTTCCACGTTCTCTGTTTAATGTTATTCAGTAAGTGAATTTGGGTCTACCTCACAGAAACACCTCTCCTTGCTGTAAAACACCACATTGTTCTCCTTTGCCACAGAAAACCGTAATGGAAGCTGTTTAAGATCACAAATTACCATTAAACCTGCTTTCTTTTATAAACTGGAGCTCGTCCAGAGACCAGCACACAACCTAAAAGTTGAAATTTAACCAGGGGTTTAATTGCTTGCTCAATCATATCCATTTTGAAACTAAATGTATTTTATGTTTCTTTTATTCCTCCCCTGGAATATGTGGTTGCTTTTTCTATGCTTTCATTGATACCGTGTTTGGTGTTTATTTTCCATGTGAATATGTAAAGCGTCAAAATGGTGAAAATGCTGCATTTAGAACTACATTGTCCCAAAACACAGCAATCAGGGGATGATCTCATATATGCAAAAAAGGCAATACAAGCGGACCCCCTCGCTTTCACATTTGACAGAGTACCTTTCCCTGTTGAATACATTAGAGAACCCGTAGAATGAGAGCAAATGAATGCCCGCTCACTTCCCCAGCACTCCGGCATCACAGCAGCCAGGATGGAAAACAATGATTCGTCCCCATTACATTTTTCATCTTACCTTTGGGAGCGGATATCCACCTACCCACCCACCATTAGGCAACACTGAATATCCCCCACCTATAGTAGTTTCATGCACTACCTGAGACTAGGGGTTAGGATTCACATCTTACACATGCAGGAGAAAAAAAAGAGGGTGGGAGAGAATAAGTGACAGCCAGCAACAAACACAAGGAGAGATGATGGGGGTGAAGGGGGGAGTTGAGGGTTGGAAGGGAGCAAGAAGGACATCTATCCTCCTTCAAGTTTACCTTATTGGCGAGTGGTGACCCTGGACGTGGGGCCATTGTCTAGGCTCCTTATCATAATGTAGGCTGTGTTGTCTTCTCCATTACACCTCGACTATTCAATTAGACCCCATTACCATAGTAATAGAGCACTGCATCGCTAGGGTCAAGACTGACAAGGGGAGGAGGAGAGTGGTCAGAGAGAGAGAGAGAGAGAGAGAGAGAGAGAGAGAGAGAGAGAGAGAGAGAGAGAGTCAGAGAACGGGATGTCAGTATACCTGTAGTCAGACCGATGTCAGCTTCTATTACAGCCAAAAAAGGGAGACCAAAATCAGTAGGGGTGATTTTGGGAGGAGAAATCATACAAGTGGAGGACAACTATGACAGAAGGGGGTATTGCTCTTATCTCAATGAAAGAGAATTTCACAGGCCAAATGTGGTTGAACAAGCTCTCGGAAGATGACAAATTTTGCAATGTCACCTTGGGATGCTGACACTTTGATAAATGCAATGACCTTGTAAGACATAGAGCATTTTGAACAAGCGATGAATTTATTGTGGAAATTAAAAGAGAAAGCAAAAGACAAACGACCAATTTGACGTGGCCATTTTCCAAGACGTCAATAGTGACTTACAACTACCGCCACTAAGTGTAGTGATTACCAATAATGGGTGTTGTGTACAACACAAGAAGACAGAGGAAAGAGAAAAAGAGGTTAAATGGAGATGATGACACTGTGATGGTGTAAAAACCAGTTCATAAGCACTTTGTCTGTTTATTTGTTTGTTTGGTTGGTTGATTGGTTGGTTGGTTGCAACCCTTATTTTAAGGAGGTGACAGCACAAGGTACATACCAATCTGGTATAAATCTGGTAAATTGTTGCGTCAGACTTCTCCTTGCAACTTCACCTCATGTTTCGCTCTCTCTGCTCAGAATCTTATAACCTTTCTTTTGTCCTTTTATCACTATACCTAGCCTCTTTATCTCATCCTGCATCCTTCATTAGTCAACCTAAAATTATGTTTCCTCACAAGATTGTCCTTTATGCTCTCAGTTTTCTCTCACATTCTAGCTTCCCTCCAACTGCAAACTCTTTCAAACTTGCTTTCCCTTCCTCTTTGCCTCATTTCCCCCTTGGCAGCGCCTGTGCCAGGGCGCGTGCCAGGCAGCCAGTGCCTGCCTCTTGTCCCTGTCTGTATGTTGCCATGTTCTCGCTGCTACTTTCTGGCATTGCACCCATGCGAGAGAGAGAGAGGGGGAGAGATGGTGAGAGAGAGAAAGAAAGAGAGAAAGGCGAGGGGCAAAGAAGAAAGGCAAGGAAACAAGGGAACGCATGCAGATGCAGGGCCCATCTCGTTTACAAATATGCAAATGCTGTTGCCTTTGTGATATGCAAATGAGAGATTACAGAGCGCTAATTAGGGTCAAAAGAACTGTTCACGTCAATTAGGGGAGAATGAAAAAACGATCCCCACTCTTGCTGGCCCCAACCCCCAGCCCCTGCCACGGATATCCTCAGCTTTTGTCTTAAAAAATGGCGACATGAAAAAGACAAATAATGAGAGACATGTGTACAAGGGGCGGGGCACCAGCATTTGGATAACAAGCATGCATCTTGAAAAGGGCAGAGGTCCAGGTTTGTTTCAGTGGAAGGGCATGATTGGCTTTTTAGTGCAAACATGATAAGCATAAATGACAAAGCAATGCTGGTTCTGATGCTAACGATATGTGATTCTGATATTTATCTGCCTTTTTTGCCCGCTTGTCCTTCATCTCCAGTCCATCCTTTTCAATTTAATTCCCCAAAATTAGTCAGTTGGTTAGTTATGTCAAGACTGATATTATAATTCTCCATCACCCACATTCACTATATGACAAAATAAGTACTAAAACTCTTCCATGCAACATCTCAGGGACAACCATAAATAAAGTTATTATAATACTTTAGTTAGCTGCAAATTAGCTGTTAGCTATGGTTATAATTTTTCATGGAACTTTATGGCATCAAATACTTGAAACGTAATACCCTGTCAGTCCTTGGCAAATATCAAGTCCTTGGACCCCAGCACCTGCCATTTATCTATTTTATTTTAATAAAAAAATACCTAGTTAGTTCAGTGTGACTTGGATCTCTAGGGGAGATCTTGCCAAGGCAGCAGCATATTTAGATGTGGACAAAAGAATGAAACTTAAATTATATTATACAGAACGTTATGGCAATAAGGAGGACAAAAAAGATCAGAACATGAATGACAGAAAGAAGCTGACTCCATTTCTGTCTTTCCTGTGTCCCACTCCTTTCTATCATTCCCTCTATTGTCAGTGTGCCTGTCTAGAGTATGCAGGAGGAACACACTGTTATATTTGCATCCTAATGACCCCTCCAGTGGCCCCCGAGGCTGGGCCCTCTGCACTACCCAGAGATCAATTAGGGCCAGGGCCCAGCATCTGCTGTGCCCCATTATAAACCCCTACCAACTTTCTCTCTCGCTGTCGCTTCGCTCTTTCTCCCACATGTCCTTCAACTGCACCTCTACCTTCTCACTTCTGTGACTTGTCTACCCCAGCTTACACACACACACACACACACACACACACACACACACACACACACACGCACAGACATTTATATTGTCTTATAGCAATCCACAATCACATAATGTAGAAAAACACACATTTTTATAATAATACACACAAAATCTGCTTACACATATGCATATTTGCACACACGCACACACGCACACACACACACACACACACACACACACACACACACACACACACACACACACACACACACACACACACACACACACACACACACTGGCACATAACTGCTGTCACTCTCTCCATGAGCCTGTGCGGTGCAGTGGAGAGGTGAAGGATGGGTAGGATCGGTCCATAGAGTTTTCTCTGTGTGCGATTCCTTCTCAGCCTAGTTACCGGGCAAAGCTGCACAAAGACCAGGTTGTGAAATGTACATCCTTTTGACAGAGTCGGGTCTTCATAAGGCTCTTGTGGCTGCCAATCACACTGATATAAAAGCACAGTGATTCAACCAGGGGATGAAAAACTTGACTGAGGATATACAGCGCTGCAATGCACCTCAGTTCTCCCTTTTTCATCTACATGTTGCATGTGAGATTTGCCTAAGACAGAGCTGTAGAGCCGTTTGATCACTCCAGGAACAGTGAACTCATGCTGATCAAGCATGAAATTCTTTTTCTAGCATATAAAATGTCTAGATGTTCTGTCTGACCATAATGCAGCAGTAAAAAAACACACAAATATATAACAAAAGATCGTGAACATGCACGCAGTTTGCTTTTCACTTGATACATTACAGGGCCATGTAAACATAGCTTTGGAGTTAAGGTGATGGGAACAAAGCAAGATTGAAGGCTGGATCCATGAATGGAACTGTAAAACCTATTCTTAACATACAGGGTTGCACATGAGTAAAGTCTAGAGTGCCATGAAAAAGTCGACCCCGCAGTTGCCATACATGTGCTTTGACTGAAAATATGAGTTGGCTCCCGTTATTTCTCAGTTTCTCAATATTTGAAATAATTAAAAAATATAAAGAATTTAAATTTAAATAAACTCATTCCATATTAGGCCCCTCAGACTGTACTCATAATATTGTGAGGTGGCACAAGTGTTGTCTTTTCCTGATTATAAAGGCTGCATTACAATAAAGTAATGTCATTTTACGAACTTACTAGACTGTTGGATTATTTTCCTTTATCCAATTAGTCATTATATCCACATTACTTATGTATCCCTTTCATGCATGAATTATGATAACCTCAGTCAGGATTTTTCTTATAATTTTTTTCATTTCTCTTTAGGCATGAAAAAAAATATTTGAATTAAATCTTTTCTTTCACCAAATGATATACTATTACATTATAATAACATAAATCAACTGATCTACAACCAAAAACATTACTGCAGGTTTAGTGGTGATGCATTGGATGACGCACTAGTGTCCACTGTGGTGACTGAAGTGTAACTATGCATTCAAAATCCTTTCATACATAAGAAAATTGCTTTTGAATAGCTGTCCACTGCAGAGACCACTATGTGTGAAAGGGTTAAAAAAAAGATCTCATTCTTTAAATATTTTGTGAAAGCACCAATAGTCTTCCCTTCAATTTTTTGCAATATAGATATTGAGGTATTATGTCAAAATATTGTGGTATCTGATTTTGTCCATATTGCCCAGCCCTGCCTGGAAGGCCATCTGTGCAGCTTCTGAGATGAAATAACTATCAGGCTTTCTCCTTGAATCAAAGAGCTGTTAGGATGCTCCAGGATTTCATTCATGCCAATGCTTGTTGTCAACACAGAGGATGCAGGTGGCCGTAGACAGTGAATCAGTCTTCTCAGGTTTCATCTGACTGGCCTGGCATCTAACAAACAGAATGCCAAACACTTTCTCTGCTGTATTGTGAGCCCTTGAGAGTCTGTAGTAAAAGAAGGCATCTGTCCTAAGAGATTTCCCCTCCACAAGGCTTTAGATGATAGCTGCTGCCTATGTTGCACAGCAGTAAACTTATTGTTTTACAATGGTAAAACTTATTGTTCATATTACCAAACCCGTAATAGAAAAGACCCTTCATGATTCACGTTGTGACTTCCATATCTGACTGGTCTCATGATTGTTCCAGTATTCACATGCCATCTGTCACTCTAATCAAATTTGAAAAACTCTACTTGTTCTAAAACTCTTGACTGATTTTCCTTCATCTTTCTTCTCTTCTGAATCTCACAGACAAACGTTCCCTTCCGTATTACCCTGCAGATGTTCATACCACATATCTGATGTCATGAATAGAGGAAGTATATTGTCATTGTCCTTTACAAATAGTGGTTTAGTGGGGGTGGGGGGGTTACCAATGGGTCTGGAGGGATAATCAGGTGATTAGTCCATAGTCATGGTCATAATGCAGATCTTCTGTGTTAACACATTTTGAAATTTAAAAGTATGCATTGCTTTATAGTGTTTGACTACATTATGCTACATTTTGGGTACTATCTGTAATTTGATCTTTGCAAGTCATGAACAATGCCACAGTGAAATTGCTGCACCAGCAAAGGCATGAAAAACATTAATACATAACACTACTTTCATTATATATTTTGCAATGATCAAACTGTGTATGTTATGTGTGTATTAAGCTGCTTGACCCTAAATGTCCCCTAGGGGATCAATAAAGTTTATCTATCTATCTATCTATCTATCTATCTATCTATCTATCTATCTATCTATTTATCTATCTAACTAGAATATAAACGTCATACAACCACATGACCAACTGAACCCTCAAAGCTTCAGATATGCAACAAACTAAATGGCATAAAAATACTTGATTTAAGGATTACTCTGCTGATTTTGCACAAAAAGTTCAGTTTACAGTTCAGAGTACTATCAGTTTATGAAAAAGGTTGTTTCATTTTTTCTTTGTCAAGTTAGAGAATTAAACTTGTGTGGTGACAACAATACAACTATATTTTCAAAGTCTAAATCTATAGAGTCACAGACATGGAAAAGTATAAAGTCACACTGCGGATCAGCCTGCATGGTGCACACCAGGGCAGGAAGCCCTCTTTGGCAGGGCACTCCAGAGTCGGTGACTTCTTAACTCCTGCTCACTTTCTGTGATAATAATTCAAACCTAAACTCCTGCCTGTTGTTTTACCTGGGTCCAGCATTAGATTTGGTGTTGTTTAGTTTTTTTTTTTTATTGGTAGTCAGTTCCGCTCCTGACAGTAAGTTTGGAGGTTTGTTTGTCGGAGTGGTTTGGCTTGTTAGGGGAACTTGTTCTCTTCGTGGAGAGATTTTCTTCACTTGAAGCAGTCACAGTGGGGGGGATCTACTGGAATAAATAATATTATCAATAAAAAACCTGTCCTGTGTGAGGAGTGTATGTAGCTGACACAGAAGTAGACCCAACCAGAGCCCTACATGCCTGTCAGAAAGAAATCTGAATTTGTTTCTTAACTTTTTTCTGTCTGAACTAAATATAAGTTACATTTATAATGAAATGATATGGCATATTCTGTTATTGATTACCCTTTATCAGAGTCAAACTCTGTGTAGCAGTTCAGCAATGCACATGATTTCCACATTTTAATAGTGTTCACTTCAGTGCCGAGCCTGAATGTTGGAACACCTTCCATTTGTGAATGAGAGTTGTTTTGAAGCTCTGAATACAGTAACTGGTTACCTATGAGGCTACATATAGCTTTTTGTTTTCATGTGGTTCTTACATTAACAAATACTAAAAAGAAAGTTTATGGGGTAACCTAGACTCACCTACATCAGAAAAAAGCAATGGCCATATTTCTCCATTACCAAGACTAATTCCAATAACACAAATTGGAACGGTGGTAGCCTATTGGTTAAGATCCATGACACATAACTGCAATGCCAGTCATTCAATTGCAGCAGCAGGCATTTGTTTTATGTTGCTTCCCATCTCTCTCATCTCATTTCCTGTGTCAGCAAAACAAATCTTTCAACAAATTAAAAAAACTTAACATTCCTCTTTCATCAACATTTGTCAAAAAAGCAACCATTACACACAATAGCAGCAGCAGCAATATTCACATCTGTCTGTATATTTGTTGATGGAGAGATTTCATGCATAAGCACAATGCCATATGATTTTCCCCACGGTCCCTTTACACATACACCCACATATGGGCCATTCTACACAGAAGGACAAGTTTAACTTATACTGTTTTATGTATTTTCAATGTTGAAAGCTTTTATGCTAGAAGCTGCTTAAAAGGTCAAACAGCCATTCATCTTTTTAAGAGTACTGAATAAGGTCATTTTTACTGGTATATATTGTTAGTTTAGATTCATTTTTAAAGTAAGACTTTGGATGAGCACTGTTGAGATTTACTCTCCTTGATAATGCCTATACCAGATATTTTGGTGAACAGGAACATTTTGTTTAGAAGTACTTTGTAGAGCTTTCTTTTAACCAAATTTACATGTAGTGTTTCACACCAAAAAAAACTTGTGGTCTGCTGATAACCTTCCTTCTACATAAGATGTTTGAAAAGCTGATTTTTAGTTGACATATTTTTTCTGAATTATCATGTATTGTTATATTATGAAAATGATCATTTTTTTTTTTGTGCAAGATAAATGGATTTGCCTTTTCTAGGGTTGCAGCTTTAATTTTTTATGCAACAATTATTTTAGCACTGTGCCAAAGCAAATTAGTGTTGTGGTTCAGCTCGGCTGCCTCTTGGAAGGCTCAGATCTTGAACCCTAGAATACAGAAACCTGTTTCATCTGACCTAGAGGTAGTTTAGTGAATCTTAGTGAGTTTTTTCACCAGGTGGTGAAAAGTCCCCTTGTAAATTCCTCCTGTGATTAACAGGGTATGCATTGATACTGTCCTGCTCCCTCAGCTGCTTGCCCTCCTGCAATATTCATGGACATTTCTGATACAAGATTACGCGTCTATGTGAATAAAACTGTCCAAATAAGAGAAAACTGAATATTTGGATTATTAATTTCTTCTTTCAACTGAACTCTCTTGGCAACATTTGTCAGGATATCTCACCACTTCATGTACTAGCAGTTTAGTTTAGTTTAAAAAACTGCCATTTGAATTTTGATGAGTTAACACATTTTTAAGTTGTTGATAATCTGCACCATTATGTATATTGCTGCTATTACCAATGCAAAATGATAAAGCAATGGCGACTGACTGCAGAGAACGCTTATGCCAGAATTTAATTAAATCTTTTAAGTGAAATAATAATTGTAAAAGGTCACACACACACACACACATTTAAATTTAACATCAACACTGTTAAAATAAAATTATGCACTAATAATAAAATGACATGTAGCTCTTATCCACATTTTCAAGTGGAGTTGTTCACCTTTGCTTTACATTAACTGTCCGAACTCTAATCCTAACTCACCACAACCCAGCAGTCACCTAACTTTACTTTACCTCCTCCTTTACTTTACACAAATGCATCACATAATACTTTGAATTGCCCTTGTGTATTTGCACTATACTAATACACGTGCCTTGCCTTTATCGTGCATGCGTGTGTTTATGTGTGTTCGTACGATAGACTGTTCCATCTGTCAAACTGTCTGGTAGGGAAACACAGATAAAGACAGTGAAGACAGAAAGGCATACTCATAGTCTATATAGAATTTACTTTATACTTTCCTGTGAGGTCTAGCCTTATCCAAATAATAACCACTAACCCTAATTTATCTCTATCCGAATCTGACTTCTAACACTAGTCCTAAAAGCAAGACTAAACATTTTTTCCCACAATCTATGAGGACCAGTTGAAATGTTCTCACAAGGGGCATCTTAAATATGGCCAAATTAGACCACACACACTTTCACAAATGCACACAAGTCAGAGTATCATCCCTTAAAAGTCTCATCTTCCACTGCAGACAGTTCCGTTTGAGATGAGGCAATGATTTAAATTGGCAGTAATAAAGTGGTTTGTAGTGTGTGTGTGTGTGTGTGTTTGGCTGAGTATGAATGTCTGTCTGCTCACATGTCTCATGCAAATGTGCACACACAGTGGTGCACCATGAGTATATTTACTGCATGCACAACTTGCCAGAAGACATTTGTATTTATGTGTTTGTCACTTAAACTTCCTACAACGTGTCACAACACTATTTGACTTTTGCGCTTTGACATGAGAGGGCCTCACAGACAATGCAGGTTTCTGATCAGCATTTCTCTGCCCCTGCACAGGCCCCTCAGCCTAGAATAGAGGTGGAGGCGGAGGCAAGCCCCTGAGGCCTGGGGACTCGACCCCTGCAGCCTGCCTTCTCATCTCTGCACTGAAGATCCCTTTCCACTTCTCAGCAGCTGTCAATCAAAAGCCACAGATGGAAAGTGTAGGAGAAGCTAAACGGATGTTGTATTTTACTGTGTTTGAATCTGGGCTCTTTGTTACTGTCCATATAAATTTCCAAAATTCTACAGTAAAACCGATGGGTTCTTTTTACAATTTAGTAAAGGGAGAAAGGAAACTTTTTGAAATCTAGAGAAGGGAGTGCTGATAAAACAGAAAATTGTTTACCATGTAAAGGACTAAAGCACTTGAGCCATCAGGTGGTAGTATGACCACATATGCAGTTTTATGCTTATCATATTATATTATAGCATATTATTCCAGTTTGTATGAACAATAGGATGTTGAATTGATTACATAAGATGTATCTTTTAACTTCATGATAACAAGTTTAAACCAAAAATCAAACAGGGAAAAAAATCTTTGAAGGCAATGTAATGGAATTTCACTTTAGATCACAATTTACTCTCACAATGAATACAATTATGAAAGAAATGATGATAGAATGAAATTATATTACCATTTTATTAACAGTGCTTTCTATAAGAGCTAAAAAGACCAACATCTGGTTGGCTAGAGAAGTGAAGCCATTGTGCAAATTATTGGACTTCAGGGGCCTGCTGATCACTGGCATTGATTCTTGCCCCTCCAGTCAATTAGATCAATGAGGCATCTTTAGGCCTGCTTAGCCATGTGTCAACTGTCACACTCTGCCATCCCCTTTATTTGTACTCCAGCACATGCTACCAGAGCACAGATGGTAACCTACACTACAGCCTGTAGAACAATCATTTGAAACTGATGAACAAAACAAAGGTATTGAGAATTGAATGCCACTATTTAAAAGTATTTTTTTTATTAATAGTGTGAATTCATAGAATTCAAGTATAACATAAATTGTTTTCAATGTTTTAAACTTCTGCATACAACTCATCAGTGGAAATGAATATGAAAATCATAAAATCAGTAAGATGTAGCAATTGATTTGTTGTGCCAAATGTATTTTTATGCTTAATATTGCAAATTAGGTATTTCACTTTTAATAACATAGCTGCACTAAACACAGGTCAAATATGTCAAAAACGTACTGCCATTTGACCTTTTATATGATTAGAATTTGTGAGAATTAGATTCTTAGATTAGGGAGAAAGGCTGGTGATTGCAAGAAATTCCAGTTTGTGATGGAAACATCTTGAAAGGACAACTTTGAAAGACAACTATTGACAATATAATTCAAGGCCATATTTGACAAGTGCTGTCTTCTACTCCTACGTCCTAGAGCGAAGACACATGCTACTCAATGTTTGGAAGGACATTTTTGATTTCCTAGGACAACATGTTGTGAAATGTCCCTGAATTTGGTTTGTATTACTGCAAAACAAGATAGTCAATTCTCATGTTTCCTATGTGCAGGAGCCTGTTTTCTGGCTTGAATTCATATCATTAAGTGGCTGCTTCAGTGCATTCAGATGAAATTTGTTACATCTCTACTATCAGAATATATGTTGAGACTTACAGACAACAAAAGCAGTAGGCTTGGTGCAGTAATGAGTTTCCAAAACACAGACTTACAAAGGTAGACCACATGCCAACACTGGAGTGCTGCTGTCTTGTGACCTCCTCGCCCCTCTGCAGCCAGCATGTGTGCGCGTACACCCACACACACACACACACACACTTTGGCCCCCTCCCGACAGTGGCCTGCGTCAAGACCCTGGGAGACTGACCCCCCCTGCACAGCCCTTTCCCCTCTTCCCTCTCCCCTCCCACTGACCCCCTCAGCGATGGACCATTGTTTACTTTCACTCTCCTCCACGGCCCTGCTGGTCTGGGGGGCCGGCCGAATCGTTACATTATTGTCTGGTCCTCCCTTGCACCCCCCTCCCCTCCCGACCCGGCCTGACCCCATTCACAGCCCTCAAAAGCACCATCTGTATCACCCAACAGTCAGGGAGTGAGAGAGAGGGAGAGATGGGGCAAGAAGGGGAAAGAAAACAAGGCGGGGAGAAAGGAGATGATGGCCGTGGAGGGAGGGAAGGAAAGGGAGAGAAAGGGAGAGAGAACGAGAGGCATCTGCCTGGGTGTTGCGCTGTCTGTCGGAAAGTATCTGTCAAATAGTTTTCACAGTGTGAAGGCTTCCCTGCTGCTTTCTTTTCTTCAAACATTGTGCTTATTGATTTTTTTACTGCCTCTTTTTATATCTTCCTTCAATTTCTACTTTCCTCAATCTGGTAATCCTCCATGCTTTTTCCCACTCTGCGTATTTCCTCTCTTAAAGTTTTCTCAGACTATCCTATACCGCTGTTCCCTTGACCCGTTTCTCTGCTTTCCTCCCTCCCCGTCTCCACCCTTCCCCCCCAACCCCCTCCTCAGAGTACATCCTTCATCTTGTTGTAGTGTTGCACAAGCATTCCAGGGCCTCTTGTATGGCTGCATGTGTGAGGAAGGCGGATTTTTCCCATGGGGCCGCAGGTGAAAACTGGGACTCACTCTGTCCGCTGAGGGACGCCATCTGTCCCTGTCGCCGCACTTGCTAGAGGGGAGCCCTGTCACCCCTCCTCCTTTCCCCTCCATCCATCCATCCCACCCTCTGTCCATCCACTCTCTTTCCCTCCCTCACGCTGGTCTGCCGTGCTGAATCACCCAGGAATGCACTCCCTCATTCCCTCCCCCCTCTTTACTTTCTTCCCTCTCGATCTCCCTCCATCCCGTCACTAATTCATCCCTCACCACCCCATCTCCCTCCCATCGTCCCTCCCACTCTGCCTCCTTTTGCATGGCCTCCACCCATCTCTCTCCCCTTTCTCTCCATCTCTAATCAATCATCCATATACTGTATGACACCAGTGGCAAAATTATTAAATTATCATACATTTGTGATGAGCCTACAGAGAACAAGGGATACTGTTTTAATTGCCTACCCATGACCCTTTAATTATGCGTATCAGTGTATTAGTTTGATATTTAGAGAGAATGAAATCAACCGAGTTTGACATTTTCCAGTAGATAAAGCAATAATATGCATACAATGACTGTGATTTATTTAACAAATTGCCAGACAGTACTAAAACAACAGCATGACATCATTCTAACCTGTGACTGTTTGAAATTTAAAAGATTTTGTCACCTTAAGAAATTTGCCAGAAGCCATATTAGTATGCCATATTAAAAATAAACATTCAAGATTATGCATACAAGCTTTGCAAGATCATTTTTATGGCAATGTTTTGTTTTTAAATGTGGTAATTTAACATACCAATGCTTTATTGAAAAGTAAATTGTTTCTTACTGCACTGTAGCCACAAAATGGCATGCAGTGTAATTAAGTAGCACCAAATAAACAAAACTCATGAGGTCACCAAGTGGGCCGCTAGCATGGGAACCAGGGTGAGTCCCTCTAAGGTGCCGTAAGCCTTGCGTCTGTCGACCTGAGCCCAGCTGTCAGTCTCAGTATATGTCCGTCTCAGCTCTGGTTCTGACTGTGGTGATGCCCAACGGTCATATGAGTGCAAGAGGACAGTGAGAGCGCACTTTCACGTGGGAACCTGGCCGAGGCACGCAGACAAACAAACGCAGGGGCAGCTAAGTGTGAAACCTCCAAACTGTCACAGAGAGGGTGAGAGAATGAGTGGATGCACCCCAACCCCTCCTCTTCCCTCTTCATCCTCACACTTCCTCCCCTCGCAGACTCTCCCATCCTACCATCACCTCCCTCCTTGCACCCACCTCGGTCCGGAAAACTCCCACACACACACCCCACCCCCCACCCCCCACTCAAAGCGTCCAGACAGACATGCACAGAGACACGCAGTCACTTTACCCCCCTCCTGAGCACACAGACACACACACAGACATACACGCACACATACACTTCCACGCCCACTGTCAATCAGCGCCCTGAGTGTCATGCAGTCACAGACACTGTCTGCGAAAAAAGGGAAGACTGAAAAAGTGGAAGAAAAAGTGGCCCGTCAGTCACTTTATCACTCTCTGCCCCCTCTGTTCCCCCTCTCTGGGTGATTGGACAAAGAGGGACCAGAAAAGAGTGTGAAGGGAGCAAATGACAAGGCGATAGGGAAGGAAAAGAGAGTGGAGGGGTTGTTGGAGAGAGAGTTGGATGCAGAGCTAAAGTGTCCCCATTTTCTCACTGGCTGACTGCAACAAAGAGCCAGGCGGGACACTGCACTGGGGTGGCGGTTTTTTGCCTGGGCCTCCCTTCGATCCCTACCCCCAACCCTCTGAGGTCACCCCTCCGGTGACCCCGCCTCGATTGTTTCCCGTCGCTCTGTCAGGTCTGATTGTTGCTGACTGGTTAAAAGGCTGAAAACGAAAATGGAGGGGCTCGGGGTGGAAAAAAAGTGGAAAGGAAAGAGAAGGAGGGTAAGGATTTGGGAAAAGGGATGGCAGGGGTGAAAGACACCCCCTCTTTTTTTCCCAAAGATAACTGACTATTTGACCCAAATAAACAATCGCTCTCCACCAAAAGAAGTGGCAGGAGGAGGAGGAGGAGGAGGAGGAGGAGGAGGAAAGGTTTCAGAGAATTTGAGCTTGAGTTTCTGGATGAAGATGGTGAGACAGCGCCCCCTCTGTAGTAATACTTATAAGGGGGAGAAGAAGGAACTGACATGGAGGTCTGACAGGCCTTGTTGATCAAATATTGATAAGAATTAAGAAACCAAACTAAACAGGTAAAGACAGCAAACTAAAACTTCCTTCAGAACACTAATGTTTGCATTTACATTGAATCTCAAGAAGATTAGACAAATGAGACCAATAGCAGTTTAAAAACCAATGACTGAGGTTTGCGCATGATAAGACAACAGCATGGGAGAGGTTGAAGTCAAAGGCCTCTACCTTGAAGGCCATCAAGGCCTCGAAATTAAACAACAAAATACATCAATCGTAATTGTGCTTCAGAATGTGTAAGCATTTTTTATGTCCCTTACTGATAAGACAATATCAGCACCTTTTACAACTCTTACCAATGCAAAATATAAAACAGTTTTCTGATCTGCCCGCTAGGGTAAAGATTTGGTTAGGTTTGGTTGTGGTTGTTGTTGTAGTTTGGGTTAAAATAACAACTTGATAAAGATTAGTGAACACTTGAGTGTCGATAGGAAATGAGAAGTGAACATTGCTTCATCCAAATAAGAACAAGAGTAATAAACCGTAAAGCCAGTAAGGGTTTTTATTACTTCACAACATAAACACGTCTGTTTCTATCATTTTTCATTTGGAAGACAGTCTCAAATTGGCCAAATCAGCTGATAATGATCCAGTAGGAGATTATCTATGAGTTGACTAATGCCAACATTGTCACCACAATGTAATTTTGCAGCTGATACACTAACATATTTTGGGACCTGCATTTGGTAACTGAGAACAACTGAAGGAAAACTTCTAAGAGACGGACCAGCTGTTGATCTATTCGTCAAACAAACTAACGTGCACCCCCTTCTATCAACAAATGCAGTAATTAGTTATGCAAATGTTGTAACTATCAAGAATGATGACAAAGACCCATAAAAACACACTTGATTTCTGTTGTAGGCAACAGATCTCCTCAGTAGAAACCTGAATAGCCTCACTATCTGACTTGGATGAGATAAGTGTTTAAAGACCTGGTCCTGATCAATTATGCAAGCATATCCATTCCCTCTGCTCTCTTCCAATCAAACAGCTAAATAAGCCATGGTCCGGATGGACCCTTTGCTCTAATTGGACAAATGGCTTGCTTAATTGATCATTGATTGATGATCAATAGGGAACATGTGTTCTTGTTCTTTACAAGGCAGGTGATTGAAAGCAAGCTATAAAATCAACCAGATAGTTTGACAGACGCCAATGGGCTCTCACCTCCTTACTGTAAGAAAAAAAGCAGAGTGTGAGCAAGACAGGATGATTTAGACAGACTGCTTTTTCTTTTTCAGAGCTTAGTTTATATGCTCCTACCCCAGAAATGCAGTGAACTAAAGGAATAACTGCCCAATCATCTAAAAGTAAGAGATATGAAAAGAGAGAGGAAGTCGACTAAATACTGAACGCCACATTGAGTGAGGAAGAGTGAAAATGAAGGTAAAACAGAGAATCCACACTCAATTCCGGAGTGCTCCTAAATTTTCATTCCATATCTTTTTGGTACTCTATATGTACATCATCAGTCATGACACCTGTTTGAAAGTGGGCAAGTGTGTGTGTTGTGTGCTTGTAGAGAGGGAGGAAGTCTCAACGACTGTGCCGTCCCTACAGAATAGGGGGACATCACTGTGGATCCCTTTGATCTGCTGCTCATAGATTCTCTTGAAAGGATCGTAGGAGAGGGAGAGAGAGACGCAGACAGAGAGACAGAGACAGAGGAGACACTTCACCTAGGCATCAGTAGGCCTTCACCCTCAGCCTCAGGTACCTATCCTTGCTCTGTTTCTGAGCCAGGTCTATTAAATATGAAACGCTAAGACAAAAGGAGGGAGAGTGAAAAGGGAGGGAGCGGAGGCCACAAAGGGCACCACTCAATGCCTTTGAAGAGGCAATGAGAGAGGGGCGTCGTGAGCGCAAATGCACGCACCTTGCACACACATCGACTATCCAAATGATGTGGGTGGATAGGATAGCAAATATCCACATTTGCATCTTGTGTTTTTTTAGATCACTTTTCACGGATATATCACAAAAGGAACATTGGCAAAGAGATTAGACCTAAAAGCCTTGGTTAGTAGATGAAAATACATGCATACATGTGTTTGGAGTGGTGTATGTGTTTTAATGGACATTAAGACAGCTGAGATTAAAGCATCTTTAAAGGTTTTAAGAGAATGGGAGATGTGGGAGGAAACAGATTATTTTCCATGGCAACAAATAAAGACATTTACCATCTAATTGCACAATTTAGATTATTATTTTCATGAAAAAGAGAACATTCTTTTGGTTTTCATATATTGGAGAGCTAATTGGTATCGGCGTGTTCTTTAAGGCAGAACGTGAAGCTGCAATTCTAAAGACTTTAACATGTAATAAAACAAATTGAATACAAAGATGCTTTTATTTAATTTTTGTTTACTCACTCACTTTGTTGTTAAATGAACTTCTTATTTTAGTCGTGTGATTGTGTTTTTACTTAGTAACTCATTTTGAACCAAAAAAGGAACCTTTTAATTTCAAGGTCTTGAATGTTTTTGTGATTTCTGTTATATACTGTAGATGTATACACTTAAGTGCAGTTGTGAGAATCTAAATATTAACTGAATGAATATGCTTCTACGTCTGCACAATGGTTAATAGAGTATTTTAAATCAATCTGTGAAAAACATAAACCTGTTTGTTTCTACAAAAATACTGACTGGGAACGTGTGATTGCACCTGTTGGTGATGTCATCACCTCAGCAAAATAATATATTTGTGTCATACAACTGGTCCGTCAATGACATTTTCACTGTCTGATAAAGATTTGAAAGACCTTTGCAAATGCAATACCAAATGCTCCATTGTTGACACAGCTGTTTGAACAGGAATTAATTAAGTAATGATGTAAAGAATTGCAATTATGATGAGGAGTAAAGTATTGAAATCAACAGACACTTATTTAAAAACACGTCTTTCGATGACAGAACTACAACTCATGCTTAACTGCAAAGTCAGGGGGTATTGACACATCAGAGGACGATATCATTTCCTACATGACATCAATCAACTTGACAGGGAACTCTGTGAGATAGCATGTTAATCTTTCACTGACAGTTAAAAACCATAATCAAAAAACTCACATTAATTAAATCAATACAAATCTGAAAAAGGTTAATTAGGTAAATGCAGCTAGTTTCCAAAAGGCTTGTACGAAAATCTCCATTTTTCAAATAAACAGCAGTGTAGAAGGAGGGAGCATCAGTGACACAGACTGATAACTTAGCCTCAGAGTGTGTCTTAAACTAAATGACCCCTATCAGACAAACTTCAATGGGCTGTCTTTGGAAAACAATCAGCAATGTGCTCCTCCCTGACCTTTAGCGACTCAGCAGGCTCAGTCCAATCACAGAGTATTGACATTATCCACCACACGCCATTTATTACGTCAGCCGTGGCTCGCCTCAAAGGTCCAGACGAAATACCAGCACAGTCATGTTGTGTTTTGGTTGTGTTGAATTTGAACAGGAGGGGTGGGGCATGGGGGCAATTCAGGTAGTTCTGTAAGCCCTGGCTGGGTGATTAGAGTGCTTTCTTCAGGTGCATGTCAGTTTTCCTTTGCATTTTGGATCTTCGTCTACCTGAAAACATCAATACACAGATACACACAAAGACACATTCACACACAGGTGCGCAGAGATGGACATACGCCTACATACAACCACAGTTGGATACACTCATAGACACATCATAGCCCCTAATCCATCTGTTACCAACCCAAACCTTGTAACACTCACAGCATCCTTAAAATAGATGTCCCATTCTCTAGCCTCCATCAAGCCCATATACCTTTCACCTAATGCAGACCTATGAGGAAGGGTGGAGACTTTAGTATCTAACTTTGGTCACCAGGTTCCCTTAAAACACCTCAAGGCCTCGTCATTCTTGCCAGATAACACATTTCATCCCAATCTGGGTGTGATCCATCTTGGTGGGCCCAGCTAGGCTCCATTACTCCCAGACGAGCTGTGAAATGGCCATTATATGTGCAGGCATGTGGGGGGAATGGGCCTCTGTGTGGGCCATCAGCCTTTACCAGCGAACAATGGGCCTCAAATATGGGTTTGAATACCTGCTCAGGCTGCTAAATACAAATACATTGGAATTGTGTTAAGTCACCATTCAGAAAAGAGCAACAAAAACAAAGTATGACAGCAGCTGTTGGAGTTGTTGATGTTTGATTTCCATTGAATGCAAGAGTGTATCTCCAATATGCCTGGTAATGTTATTAATTAAGACACAGACTGGTGAGAATGTACAGGAAAAAATGTTAAGAGAAACATTACAAATGCATGAAGTGCATAAGTGTTTACCGAATGATTTGCTTGAATAAGCTTTGTTCATCATGTGCACTGGATCTCAACCCAACTGAATATGTAGAGTAGGGGAGTATTTTGGACACTTTCATGGAAATATCACATGAACATCATCAACATCTTTTGGATGAAGGGTGTTCATACTTCCAGTAGAGTTCTTGAGACTGGTAGAATCTGTGCCAAGGAGTGCTGCAGCTCTTCTGGTAGGTTATGGTGGCCCAACACTTTACTGAGGCATTTTATGTTGTTTTTGTCTTTGATTTGTCACCCATCTGTATACTATATTCATGTATACTATACAGATGAGTGATGCTTTTATGTGCAGCCTTACAACTGGCATGCAAATAAGTACATGGAGAACTTCAAGGCAGTGTACCACTAAGGTAGAAGTCAGCGCATGATATACTTCTAAATTACAACAACATGTAACACTTTGGCACATCTGAAATTGGAGAGCACACTTCTTTTTTTTTTTGGATTGATTTCACATTACATTACAAAGGATGCTCTGAAATCTTCAAACTTGACTTGTACCTTTTAGTTTGCTGAAGTGTTATTTTATCTTCATGGTCTAGAGTGTGCCAAGTTAAACCTTCCAGATATAAGACATGTTCACTTTCAAATGAGAAAGCCCTCTATTGTAATTATGATGGGAGCAGAGGATGTGATGTTAGTGAAGTCTGCAGTGGGAGGAGGTCGGGTTGGATGCATGGGTCAAGAAACACATCAGACTTTAACACATACTATTACTATATGTAGTTTGCATACTACATATAGTATGCATATAGTCGACTTCAACAAGGGCTGTTTTCTATTAATCAGAGAAGGCCCATCAAATCGTCTTTGATTATATGTTGTAAAACAATAAAAGATAAAACTTTCCCATAGGGCCAAATACTTTTTACATTCAATTCATGAATTAAAACTACTGCACTGTATCAGGGCAGTTACTAACAATACCCCATTCACCAAGAGTGCGTCAACATTATACTCCCATGTTTAACATCTCCAGGATGGCATATCATTACCGAGTCACAGTATCAAGGATTACATGACACCAATAACATGGAGGAGGTGATAAAGACAAAGACAGGGGAGAAGACAAGAAGAAGAGAGCCACTTCCCCTGAGAGCCTTCTCGTTAGCACTGAAACAATGTAGGCTTAATGCCGAGACCAAGGGCTTGCTTGTCACACCTAAAGTGCTTTGCATTAATTACACCCCATATACACTCTATTAATAAGACTTCCATAAGGCCTCAGCACGTGGTCTGTGAGTGTGTACGCGTGTCGGATCTTGTATTGTTTGTACAAATGTCACTTCTTGATCAGTGGGAGAGAGCAGAGTTACTAAATAAGTGGAAAGTCAATAATATATTTGATGCAGTTATATTCCCGATATAGTGCTGAAATGATTAGTAAATTCATCAACTGGTTGATCGAAAGCAAATTGATTAATGACAAATAATAAATGATTTAAGGTTTAAAGCATTCATCAAGGAAACATTGATGAATACAAAAGCAACAAGATTTGCTTGTTGCTTTTGTAAATCAATGTAAATTGAATAACTTTGAATTTTAGAGTGTTGGTCCAACAAAACAAGCGATTTAAAGTCATTAGCTTGGGCTCCAAGATAAACATTTTTCACTTATTATTACATCTTATTGACTAAAGAATTACTTAACTGAAAAAAATACTCAACAGATTAATCAACAATTAAATTATTTTTGTAGCCCAGTCTGTTTAAAACTGACTGCTGACCTGTGATGTAAACACCATCACGGGTATATTAACCCAAAATTATTATGAGCATCTATGTTTATGCTTGTATATGTTTGTTGGTGTGATGTAGAAAGTCTGTGCATGCTTGTGTGCCTGAGCATCATCCATGTTTTTAAGCACATAATAAATATCCATATCCTTGCATATGTGTGTGTCTGTGTATGTATTTGTGTCTGCGTGCAGTGTGTGTGATGTATCTTTTAGCAGTGGATAGATAAACAGTGGAGACAAACATACGCTGCATCAGTTTAATGACCCATCCCTGTAGAGTCCCTCTACATTCAATTAGCAGGAAGATAATTAATCGGGCCAAGTCTCTGGCTGCTGAGCTGGCTGGCGGACTGGCAGCGGGAAGCCAGGTGGTCTTACAGGAAAGGATGTGTGTGTGTGTGTGTGTATGCATGCTTGTGGATGTGTGTTGTGCATGTGTTATGTTTCACAAAGGGATGAAAAAGGCACACAATGAAGAAAGATTCAGTGATAGACTCGTCTCTTACTCTTTCTCCAGAGACAAACATGGCCAAAAACATGGGGACATAAAAACAGAAAAACAAAGGGAACAACAATGTGAACCCACAAACAAATGCACATTACTCACCAACACACACAAGCAGACGCAGAGTATGTTTACTCAGGTTTAACAAGAATGCATGTTTGTTTACAGATTGACAAGTACATACTTGTCTTTTTCTAGCTCTTTGTCTTTAACACTTTATCATTCAGTCTCTCTCTCTCTCTCTCTCTCTCTCTGCAGGCAGGCACACACGCACCACGCACACACACACACACACACACACACACACACACACACACACAATGTTGTGATCAGTAAGCCCCTGGTGGCCGTATGATACAACTACACAAACACCAGTGTACAGAGGGAGTGTGTGGCTCTTCATCAATCTTCTGCTGACTGAAGGACAAGTCTGAGGTAAACACACCATAGGGGTTTTGCTGTGGCATCAGACACCTGTATTCTCTCATAATGGAAATAGAGCAAACAGTACGTCACAGTGTGCCAGGTTCCTATAGCTTCTTGTTTTTATGTTAATAAAGACAGCATTCAATTTTGTTTAGCAATTGTTTGTATCCAGATGAAGCAGAAACGGAAGTTTAGGAGCACAATGTGTCTCCGATCATCCATAAATAATTATAGCTTGAAACGCAATAAGAATACATTTATCCAGGACACCCTGGTAGCGGAATGGGTTCCTGCGCATGCCACATAATCACAACATCACTGGATCAACTCTGGCTACGGACCCCTGCTGCTTGCACTGGCCCCCTACCTTTTCCTGTCTCCTGTCCGATGATTTATTATCAGATATCCATTAAAGGCAAAAAATGTATAAAATATATCTTGAAAAAAAATATAAATCTCTATTCCCCTTGATCAAGGAAACCTTTTATTTAAGGTAAAGACTAAGTCAAGAAAGTACTAGTAAAATTATTTTTACCATTTTTGTTTTAATATGCAGGTGACACCGGGTGGGTGGGGTTTACTGCCGAAGTACAATTCAGATATTTCTGTTTAGCTATCAATCACGCAGGAGTGGAATAAATTGACTTTCAAATATTTTCTTGTGATTGATGAAACTTTGCAGCACTGATTGTATTGTTGGCACCTATACAGTTTAAAACAAAGCACAATGTAGGTGGTTGCGAACACTTTTCAGTCCTTTATCTGCAGACCTAATCAATTCAACCAAGTTTGAGGGTCAAAGCTGAGTGTAAAAAAGTGACGCACACAAGCATAATTTTGTGTGAAGTATTGTTGAACTAATCATGATATCATATGTGGTCGGCTTTTTGGAAACCATTCAAACATATGAACAGTGATTATTTAAATGTGTCTGTATTTACGGTATGGCATTCATGTGTGATTTCATAAGAATGACCAGTTTGTTCATTCAAATCAGGCCTAAGAATTACATGTATTTTATCATTCACTAGCTGTCTCTGTCTGCCTTAGATGCTCCCTAAAACACACATGCACAGGCTCTCCTCTCTTCAGAACACCATCTTCCTCTTTCTCATACTCTTCTTCCCCTTTCCTCCTATCTTTCCCAGCTTGTTATGCAGATTCCCAGATTTGCCTCCTTCAACACTCATACACACACACAAATACACACACACACTCACACAGTTCTGTCTGCACCTCCCCAGGGGCACCAGGGAAGGGCAGAGCGAAGATGGAAATGAATTCAGCCATGTTGCAAGTGGCAACGCAAATCTGCATCTGTAATTACCCCCAGAAATACACAGAGAGCTTTCTTTCTCTCTCCTCCTCATACCTTCTGCCCTCCCTCTTTTCCCTCTTCCCAACCTCCTCCCTCTCTCCAAGACTCTATCTCCTTCCTTTTGCTGTCTGTATCTCTGAACCTGCCACCACCCCCACCCCCCATCCTCTCCTCCTCCATGTCTATCTCACACTCTCTCTGTCTCAAAGGCTTCTTAAGTGATGCTTGGTGGGCCAATTAAGGTGAGTAGAAGTATGGGTCTGCATATGTGTGTGTGTGTGTGTGTGTGTGTGTGTGTGTGTGTGTGTGTGTGTGTGTGTGTGTGTGTGTGCGTGTGTGTGTGTTTGTTCATGCATGCATGGGTGTATTTATGCATGCATCAAACACCTTACGCAGTCTTGCTTATGTCCACACTGTCTGTGTTTGTGTCTGTCTTTCCACACAAATCTGTGTGTGTGCATACTATATGTGTATGTGTGTGCATGTGTGTCTGTGTGTTTATGTATGCTGTCATCTCTTTGTGTCTGGGTCGGGTCATATTCATGTGTTTATAAGTGTCCCCTCAGGCCAAATACAGCTAAGCTGTCTCTTGAAATGGGACAATATTCTAGATGCTGAACTGAAAACAACTGTCTTTGCAATTCAGTACGCAGATCCACAATCTAACTGACTTCTAAAAAGAAAACTATTATCAATAATGTTGAGCTAAATAAAAATATATGAACTTTGACCTCAAGCCAGTAATCATGAGGCAATAAATGAATAATAGCTTCAACAAACTTTCAAGTTTCATGCTAAGATAATAATTATATAACTTGAACAACCACTGTTTACATTAATGATTATTAGTGTAAATGTCAAACCTTTATGCCAGCATGAAAGGTTAGTACCTTTTACCACATCCCTACTTAGTTTCCATTATGAAATATACCCAACCACCTCAAACGTAAACAGAAATAGATAAATTCAATTGAATATAAATGTAATTTTGGTGTGATCACACAAGACAATTAAAACATATTTCTTTTTGATATGTGATATTCATGTGTTTTATTCTATTGCAAGGTCTGGTGGTGTAAAAGAACAAACCTCAATTTACACTGAGTATACTAGTATTTCTTATAGCACTGTAGTCAAACAGCCGAATAAACCAACGCCAATTTTGATTTTATTTTAGATCATACTGCAGGCCTCCATGTGCTGCCCTTGCTCCAGAAAAGTGATGGAGAGCATACACCAGAGCCCTCTGAAAGGAGCAGGGGCGGTGAGGGTAGGGGTGAGGGGTGGAGGTGAGGCAGATGACGAAAAGAAGGATCGAGAGATGGAAAAAAATGTAGCCAGGCACACCCTGTGTCTCAGTGGCAGGGCTCCGCTGCAAAGGAGGCAATTAAGGGAAGGCAGGACACACAGCACACAGGGGCTAAGTATACACACCCTACTGCGACTGGGCCAGTGTGTGTCTGTTAGTGCAAGCGTTTCTGTGTGTGTGCGAACACGTATCTTATTATTTTCATGCCAAGTCAACAGCACACATACAACTGAGACAACTGATCACAACAGTACACTTCTTGTTTTCAGTTCATTTTCAATTCTGATTTATTTAATTTTTTTTTTTTAACTATACTTTACAAATGATGAATATATTAAAAAATATATAATATTGTGTTGAATGAGGTTGGTTGTTGTGTAATGATGGCTGGTCTCTGAAAAAGGCCTTAATGTTTGTGGCTACCTGTTAAACAATGATGGTAACTGATTTTGAAGAAAGGAAATGCCAATAAAATAAAACAGCTTTGATTGTAGAATAATTAGTGCCCTCTCTCTGTTACCCACTTGAACCTGTCAACCTCTTCATTGTTCCAATCTATCAGATTATTTTACTAATAGCTCTCTTAATGAATATTTAATCTGGCTGTAATTAATGTTGGTCGGACACTACCAGGTGATGGAGAGCATTTCAGCATGAGATACTGATACGTACATAGACAGAGACATAGCCTTGACATATTTTATGACAGTATCAAGCAGGATGTCATACAGTCTAACTCTATCCATCATTACGAGGCTATTTTCATGTTTGGGATGAGTTTCAGATGAAAATATGAAATGTCTTTATTGTGAGACACATAAAGAAGTACAAGTTTTTTTTAACATGTTATAAGAAAGAAATCACTTTAAAAATACTTGAGGAGAAAATTTCGACCAAAAAGATTCCTCAATTAATTCAAGTGCGCTAATTCAATCAAAACATGGATACATATCAATTATTTGAATTACAACAAATCCTGCCTGACTGGTGGTAGGGCCTAGAGGAGCCGGGAGTGTGTGTGTGTGTGTGTGTGTGTGTGTGTGTGTGTGTGTGTGTGTGTGTGTGTGTGTGTGTGTGTGTGTGTGTGTGTGTGTGTGTGTGTGTGTGTGTGCTATGAAAAAAAGGAACTCTGAATAATGCATGAGTCTTTTGGTCAATGCATTGTGATTTGCTTTAAGGAGGCCTTCTCTCAGCCATTATAAGATTAAACCCAACCTTGGTTTGTCTAGAGTGGCCAGGACATGCAAGAGACCTGTCAACACTGGAGGAACGTGGACCTCACACACACGCACAGTACATAAATCAGACATATATCTTGCCAAACGCACCCACGCACACACTGACATGCAGGCTCACAAAACACACAACTAAGCAGATATGGTTATGTAAACTACAAATACACTGATGTACTACTGTCTAAAGTTTTGTACAGACAGCATTAAAGACATGAAGCAAAGCAAGGACAATTAAGACAAAGGGAAAGAAAAAAGGACAGCGGAAAAAAAGAAACAAAGAAAAATAAATCTCTGCACAGAAGAAAGAAAATGAATTTGTCAGTTCCAGTGGGAATGTAGGGGAAATTGTGGTCCCTCTATGTTTCGATTCTTGTCCAGCCAATATGTCTGCTGTGACATGCTTCAATCATTCTTTATTGAGCCCTCAGTCTCTCTCATGTTCTTTCTCTCCCTCTGTCTGTCTTTCTTTCACCATCCTCAATCAGTTCTGTTGTTGTTCCCAATCAATAATCAATTTCCCTGAGAAATAATGGGCCACTGCTGTTTTGGGTCTTGCCCATCGGCCTTGACCTTATGATAGGCTAATGGCAAATCCAAGAAGGGTGGGATGAAGAACTGGTGCTGGCCCATTAAGAATCATGACCCTGGAACACGGAAAAACGGGGAATGAAGGGAAGAGCTGTGCAGGATCTACTGTGACTGCCACTGTTTTACTCAGATGTACAATCTGATGAAAAGCTGGAAGATATTCAGGATTGGGAATACGCACTGAGCTTGTGAGATATACCTGACTCAAAGTAAAAGATGGTTGTTGATTATTTTAAGAAATAGCACTAATAAAACTGTGAGCCTAATCAAGATCCATTCTCTCATTAAATTACGGAGTCAAAAAAATAAAGAAAACAAACAGTTTAGGAAGTGACAAAGAATGTGCAGAGCCAACAGCCTCTTGTGTGAAACAAAAGGTAATGAGCATAACAGAGCAAGGTGTAGAGTGAAAGAAAAACCGAGAGAGGAAAAGCACATACAGTTTAGCAGGACATTTAAGACTCATCGCCTCTTGTTCTACGCGTGTTGGCGTGTTACATGAAAACACCGTCCTCAAGGGACCTCTACTGCATGAGATGAGGGAAAGAGAGAAGGAGAGAGAAAAGACATGAAGATAAGAAGAGTAAGGAGGGTAAGGTGGGGGTGTGGTGGCTGAGAAGGAAGGAAACCTAGTTAGAGGAGAAGATCAAGAACAGCAAGAATATGAATTCTTTACATATTGTAACATGTTATGACATAGTTTATAAACTTCCAAAATTGTATATTGTTATTTAGGAGAATTTAATCACTTGACAAAACTACTAGAATGATAACTATCATCAGGTTTTTCCTAAATGATACATATCTGATTTTGCAACTCAGTATACAGTATACACACTGCATGTATCTGTATGAGGAAACTGACATTTCACATTTTAAATGCAATATTTAGCAAAGCTCAAATGACCTGCTTTAAACAAGGAGTCTTTTACTTCCTGATTTATTCTACATTTATTTAGAAGCCTTTGAGGACAACACAGCTTTTGTCTTGTGATCATACCAGACCACAGTTTTTTTATATGAAAAATATTTTGATGATGACATCATATTTTGATCAACACTTTTTTAAAAGCAGTGATGGGAGAAATCTGTTCAGATACTGTAAAACTATTACATTACAAGAAAATGTTCTCCATTTAAAATATTAAGTACAGTATATCTCACTGAATAGTAGTGGAGTTGAAGTATTAAGTAGCATAAGATGTAGCATAAAAAGTACAAATACATCTAATTCTACCACTGGTAAATTGTTAAAATTATACCTTTCTGACAGTCACTGATTTGTGTTAATTTAACTGAATGAAATTTAAGAATTTCTCACAATGACATATGGACTAAGTAAAAAATGATAAAACATTACTTTTAAGATGTTCATTTTTTAGGTAAACTTAAACTGAAACATTTCTGTAACTTGTGACTTTAAAAAAAAAAAACAAGAACAAATAACAACCAACTACATTATCAAGATGAGACAAGAGCTACATTGTCTTAAATATAATCTCTTTTGTGTGTGGTAAATATTGTATTAAATAAGTTGAGAATAATTCTTTAAAATGCTATGTGTATCACCTTTAGACAGGAAAAGGGAATCAAGCAGGTGCAGAGAGACAGAGAGAGGTAGAAATGTGACTGACATTAGCTCAGTTAATCAGTGGCACGGCCTTTTAATCTGCCCCCTCAACAACGTCAGCCGCAGCCCGGCAGAGAAAGTTAAATATTCACGATACAAGGCAAGCTACTCAGTGTTCAAACAAAGTGCTCTGCCAAGTTCACCCATGTATGTAGAGGTACAGTGACGGGAGAGAGTGTGGCAGGGAGATGGGTAGAAAGAGAGAGGGAGTTAGAGAAATAAAGAGCCAGTAAGGAGAGAGAGAGAGACGGGTATTTTATTATTCACACAAGGCATAATAAACCAGGCACGCTCGGTTAGCAACACTTAAACTCCCCGTGCTGTAGCAGTTAGCTGCTAATGCGACAGCAGTGATTTGGACACGTCCTATTAATAGTTCAGGGGAGGTTTCCATGCATGCTAATGGTGGTGTGTATTAGCTATTAATAGAATCACATACTGTAGGGGGTCCTGAGATGGGAGAACATTTCTGTGTAGTGGAGAGTGTGGGTACTTCTGTGTGTGTGTGTATGCGTATGTATGTGTGTGTCTGTGTGTGAGAGTAAGGTTACACCCTGTATCTTAACTGAGTATTTTGCAGTGATGCAAAGTCTGTATTTGTGCAGCACGTTGGAGGGAGGAGGTGCAGAGCAGTGAAAACATGGATGGAGTGTGTAAGGATTTTGGCTGAGGTATGATTTTTTGGATTTGCAGGTGTGTGTGAGTGTGTGTGTGTGAGCGTGTATGTTTTTCAGTGTGTGTGCTTTCCTAACTGTGAGTCTCAAGAGGTTGTAAACAGAGTGTGTGTGAGGCAGTGAGGAAAGAGGGGAGGAGTGTGCAAGAATGAAAGAAGATGGTGTGTGTTCGAAGCCGGGGGATGCGATGTGATGCAGCTGGAAGTCTGGAAGTGTTCAGCGCTCCTCCTCAGCATGGATATTTAATGACCTGAGACCCTAACCAGGCCCTAAGACCCCCTCCACCCCCCCCTTCTCCGCCCCACATCCTTCTGGTTCTCCACCCCCTACACTGTGATGAGGAGAGAAAGCTTCCCCTCTTTGCTCAGATTCAATGTACTGTATATGGGCAAGAGCTTAGAAGCATCAAGGAGAATATTAGAGGAGAAAGTTGAATAGCTCAACCATAAGTCAAAGTAATGACGGTATAATTTGATGTACGAAAAATGTCATTTTTACCTAATTTTTGAATAATTAAAATGGTGTATGTGCATATTACCTCATCAATTAAGACCTCCCTGAAGTAATATACGTCATTGTTTGATCTGGTGATTTTATGTTATAATGTCCTACACTCAATTTGACAAATACATATTAACTTGTCTTATTATTACATTATTGTGCAAATACTGTCTTAATATTATGCATGGTAATTTCAGTAATTTGGCTGCTTAGGAATTTGACAAATATGAGCTTTCACGGTGCTTTTGTCACCACTGCACTGTATATTTCCAGTTAGGGTTATTTGAATAGACCAGACCGTGAGATACTATTTAAAAAGCACAAGAGAGGATGTGTAACAGAATAGTGTAAAAGTATAAAACATTAAAATGAAAACCAAGAAAATGTATTTATACGCATTGAAAAAAAAAGAGTATTTTGCAAACTGCCCATCATTCCTCACACACAAACACACACTTATATATTGTCACTGAGCGTTGGGTGCACTGAATTCAATGTGAAATTCCAAGGACATAAAAATAATCACAACTCTGGGAAAAGAGAAAACATACTTGAACATCTTTTTGTAGCATTCATACATGCACGAACAGTGAAAACAAGGTTACCTAATGCAAAGCCAAACATTTTTTTCTTCAGTTGCAGGAAAATAAAACTATACATCATTAACTAGAAGTAGGTATTTTTATATTTAAGTATGTACTGTATTTTTTGTACTATTGTTAAAACCTACACGGGCTTGCCTTGTAACTAGTTATAAAGCAACCACGAACTGTTCAAAAAAGGAATTGTCATATTAAAGATTTTGGCAACTAGAGGCCTTGATGCAAAAGTACAAAACATCAGGACTGGCATTGGTTTTCAGAAAAGTACATCAGTTAGACCTTAATAACTAACCTGAATTTGTTTTCATTTTCCCTGCTCTAGGAAGATAAAGAAATATCACCAAACAGCTTTTCTTGTGCAGAAGTTGTACATAATGTGATATCAATGTCTTCGCAAAGAGCCTTGTGGCAGAGGGAGAGGAAGCGGTGTGAGTATGTGTCCCTGTACGTGTGTGTTTGTGTGTGCGAGTGCATGCACTGGGCAGGTGTGTACTGACAGAGGTGACTGTTTTCTCTCTCCATATTTTTACACATAAACATATCACTCCCACATTAAAAACAGACACATATACGTGCAACACACAAACACTGACTCTCTCTGTTGCTCTCTCTTTATTTCATATTTGGATCTGGAATCATTGCAACTCGGACTGCCCAAATATACAATTCCTAATAATCCTGTGTGTGTGTGTGTGTGTGTGTGTGTGTGTGTGTGTGTGTGTGTGTGTGTGTGTGTGTGTGTGAATACATTCATGCATATGTGTGTATGTATGGTGCTGCCGAATAGGTATTGTTTTCCCCTGCGCTTCTGATCGGGCAATTTGGCAGCGGGCTCAGGGAGGGGAAGCTAATGCGGATCTAATGAGTCCATGGGCCAGCAGGATTGAGAAGTGTATCGGCACGGTAATGTGAAGAGATGGGCCCATGTCGCCTTGAGGGATTAGGGTTTTGAGCTGCAGTAGATGGGGGACCCCTGCAAGGCCACCTCCTTCCTCCTCCCACCTTATACCTTTCCTTCTCTCTCCTAAATAATTCCCCTTGTGGATGCATGGGCTCTCGCCCGCAACCCGACACACCCGCCCTGGGAGTAATTGATTTCTTCAGAGGTCTCCATTGTGGTGATACTGAAGGTGGTGGTGGCAACAGCAGAGGAGGCTCTTAGTCTTTGTGTGTTGTCAGCGCACACATATATGGTAATGATGCATGGAAAAATTACACCAGATTTGACAGATTATGTAGCTAGTGAGCTAGTGCCTGTTCTTAACAGTGGACATTAACTGTTTTTGCTGGTGTGTACACCTACGACCGTGTGTGTGTGTATATATGGGCCAACATACAGTACCAGTCGAAAGTTTGGACACACTATTACATAACAATCATCTCAGGCTGAAAGCTAGTACTTTCTACTTCTACATACATTTACCTCATTACTTGACACTTTGGCCGTGTTTAACATGAATATTCGACAGTGTAACATAATATATGTGAGTAGAAAAGGGAAGGCTTCATAGGTCCCCTTTAACTCAGTTATTGAATCATGCTATTAGTTTTGATTTTCTTTGTTTTGAGATATCCATTATTAAGAATTCCGTCTCCAGCATAACACAATGGAAGTGAATCAAATCTCAGTTATAGTGCTAACATCATAGAAACATTTTAAGAAATTGAAGAAATGTGTCCATCGAGAAGGAGTGACCCCATTACTCCAGATAACCCACAACAAAATACACTGTCAATAGTTTTCATATGGACTAATTCTGCAGTGGTAAGTAGTTCCCATGAAAACTGTCAATAGATTAGACACCACTAAGGTTGAGCCTTCTGTTTAATTGTGTATAGGTCTGTATAGTGGCATGCATTTATGTTTCAGTGTGAACATATGCACATGCATACACATAGGTGTACGCATTTGACAGATGACTGATGTGTGTTTGATCATGGTTCTTCCCCTTATACCGCTACAGGCCTGCTGGTGGTGTGTGCGTGGGGTGGGGGTGATAGCAAGGGCGTGTGTGTGTGTGTGTGTGGTTGGGCTGTCCTAGTGGGGTGATCATTTCTCGGCATTGATATTCAAATATGCCCTGAAAATACAAACCCTTATGTCAAGGATCAAGGACTCGCCTGGTTTCAACACAATCACATCACTGTGCATGCTTCTCTCATAAATAAAGGAGCAGCACTCAACTTCATACCACTGTGTTTTAATTATTAAGATAGAACCACAGAGGTTATCTTACTGTTCACTGCCAGCAACTAGAGAGACGAGAACATTTGAATTTTTGCCAGCACAGAGCTGAGCAACACTGTAAGGTGGCACAAATGAAGGACAATAGAGTTCATGTACTGAAGACTGAATCTTAAATTGTAGAAACGAAAAGAAAAAGCACTGCCAGCTAAACAGAGCAATGGATGACATTTACAAGCCTCTGATTTTAAGGTTAAGGTGTTATGTAAGACACTTATTAAACAGCCCAAAGCAGAGAAAATCATTAACTAATATTATTTGACATTGGCTACAATTCCACTACATGTTGAGGCATTTTTACTAAAAGAAAATTCTTCCCAGGTGATGCTACACTGAGGGAAAATACCAGCAAAACCGAGTGAAACCATGAGCCACAGGTGACTAGATAGATTCATCATCACTTGCAGGGCTACATGAAGTGAATTATCATTATGGCGAACACCCACATACATGCAGTAAAGCCGGTCAGCAGTATAAAAAACGAACGTTAGGCGAGGCGCATTTCCTCCCTCATTAATTTAACCGCAGGACCATTATTTGTTTTCGCAGTGTTCATTAGTCAGGTGAGGCTGACATGGCGGGCCACCACAGTTGGGAAGCGAGGACATTTCCTCCGTTTGTAACCATGTGGACAGGAGGTGTGTCTTTGCGTTTAGAAGGGCATTGTATATTGCCTGTTGCAAAGAGAAGAAGGGGTTTGAGTGGGGGAAGAGAAGGAAAAGGGGGAGGTGGTTATGTGGTAGTTTCACCCGCATCAATTGCCTATTTTTAATCGGGCATAACACATATAACTTCCCTTGAATCAAATTCCCCAGGTAAACTGTTATAAAACTAATCTTGTTATATTTATTGACTGGACATTGAAATAAATATTAGAGCAATGTGGTGGTGGTGGGGGGTTCCAATCCATTGATTTCTGTGTAGAAAAAAACCCATAGTAGTCATCTAACAAAGCACAACACTGCCCTGCTCCCTCCCTCCATCTTTTTCTCCCTCCCCCTACCCACTCTCTTTAGCATATTAGGTGGAGAATAATGTGAAAAAATGCTTAGCACACGGGAACGAGGCCGGTGTGTGCAGACGTGGGAGTGGGTCCCCCGGGGGTGTGGTGGAGCACCTATCCCATAAATCCCGGCTCTGGTGCAAACAATCAATTTTCAATTTTAATTATTTACCATGGCTTGCCGGACAGAGGCATTTATTTTCCCACTCTGTCCAGATTAAAATTTAAAAATTAGGAGATTAATATTTGGTAGAGTTGGCAGAAAAACGAAAAAGACCCGTTAAAAAATTCTTTATTATCTTTCTCTCCTTTCCCTCATGTGATGGGCGAAGGTTAGTGATAGCCAAACGAGTCAATCAATAACTTCATAAATTTTCACGGACCTCCATTGCCTGGTCCCTGCCACCCTTGCACCCATTGCTATTTTAGCTGGGCTGCATCTGTCGAGGGCCAGTAACATTAAGTCTGTGTGAGGAGAGAAACTGGCAAAATGTGCTACTCAGCACTTTCTGTTTGAGCTCTCCAGGTTTTGGCCTCTACTCTCACTGGGCGTTTCGATATTTCATCTGTAAATTTAATTACATAACCTGGAGCAATATAGCCAAGGTATCCCCTGTCAAGCTCTCATTCACACAGAACTCGTATTATAAGCGACAACTTGCAATAAACAGCAATGTGAAAACACTCTGCAGACAAACACAGAAGGCCTGCAACATATTATTCAGACTAACCACATGAAATTGCTTAAGGTTCACAACAGAAGATGTCTGACTAAATAACATATTGTTTCACTAAAATAAAATGTTTCTTATGCCTGAAGATTTCCAGATACCTTACCTACTGGTCAGCCTGGCATAAATGACCAACATCCCCTTTCAGCAAAGCCACATGGCTTAAAACGTATCCATCGTCAATTAACAAACAATCATTAAGAGCCCATACTTCACATATCTGGTCCTGTTGTACAGGAGTGAAAAGCAAGACTCCCACACTTTATTGTCACACTTTTCACTGTGATGTATCCAGTGGTCTATAAGAAGGGCTCTAATGTGTCCATAAATTTTAGCAACCACGCATAGTGGCTTCTCTGGAGTGAAGGATTTAATGGCGATCAATGGGGTGCTCCTGATGATCTCATACACACACAGGGTATTTGCTGTGAATGTTTTGTGTTTCAAAACACATACCTGGTATCATTTTGTTAGCCACCAACCTCTGACGTAGCTCCTGTTCTCAAGTAGAGCGCTAACAAGACTAAGTCAAAACCTAGAATATGACTGGACCATGAATGAATGCCAGAAGGCTTTTACTTTGTAACAACGGATACAGGAGTGGCGACGCTCAGACAATGCGACAAAGTTACACCAGGATGTAACTTCATCTCTCAGTCAGTTCAGGGACAGGTTTTCATGTTTATAGGGCAGCCAAAAAAGGCATTCCATCCTCACAAGAAAAATTACAATATGGGTCTAAAATAATGTGACTTGATAATGTGTCTCTGCCAACTCTGTAGTTACTGTTGCAGCTGTAAAATTACATTTGGAATCCTAGAGGAACCACCAGATTAAATTATTTTTCCCCCTTTTAGCAGAGGGTTAATAGAAAGTTAGCCAGCTCATCCAGCAGACAACTCTAGTGTGTGCGCACTGCCCATAGAGCATGCACAGAATGCATTTGGCCAAAGCAAGAATGTCATAACAGACACCGTATAACCCAATCCATGATCTTTACCTAACTCTAACAAAGTGTTTTAAGTGCCTAAACGTAACCAGACCTTAACCACAGTGTTGCTACACCATAAAACATCATTATTTTTTGACAGTGATTTGCAACAGTTTTGAAAAGCCAGAGTGCATAACTACAGACACTAGATGGTGTAAATGTAACTATAGGTCGTTGCCAGCCCTACTGTATACTGACTTTTTTTTTAAAAAGGAGGAAGTGTTGAAAAAAGGAGAAGGGGTTTATCATCCTCTCTGGATAGAATACTGAATAATAAATCTTTACGAATGAATGTTTAACAAACCTAAATATCAAACCTGGGTGGTTGATATGCAGGAAATCAGGATGCATTTGATAGGTATCATGCTGTTATACTTAATCTATGTGCAAGCTATGTATTCTTTCAAAATCTCTCACCTTGTCACAAGAATTTGAGAGCAGAAAGAGATAGAAACATATAAAGACAAATAGTACTTCTCTGCTGTTGTTCAAAAAGAAGCAAACCTAGTTCTGTTTACAATCTTTGAATGGAAACTTGCATGGTCATTTACATATTCCATTACTTTTTTTTTTTTAAATCTTGAAAAACAATGTTTTGTGAATACATGGTTCCTATACAACACATGTGAGTCAGGAAGGTAGCAAATCAGAGTGAGGAGGAGATACTCCAATTCATAGAGGAGGAACGAAACAGCTAGCCTCGGGCTGTGTGAGTAGCTGCAGACAGGTAGACATAGAGAGCAACAAAGATACAAATAACTGTCAAGGCGCAGAAAGAGACAAAGCGAGCAATGGAAGCGGTGGGGGAAAGGGAGATCTGAGCGGGAAAGAGACCAAGAGACAGACGGAGACAGAGAGTGTTTTAGTTCAGAGCAGAATGTTGTTATTTATCTGGTGGCTGCTAAACAAATAAGGAGACTCCCAGTTCTGTGATTGTCTCAGTGGGGTGCTGTCAGATTTAGGCGCATATCTTCCCTCAGCATGCAATAAACTCTCAACACTCCAGTTGTGCTTGCTCTGCTCTCTCAACATATTCTCCAAATGTTTGTTTTAACATTCCTCAATGTCCTTCACAATGTTCCTCAAGTACTTCTTTAACATTTTAACTTGTATGTTCTATAAGCAAACAATTAAAAAGACCACATGAATCAGCATTTTTTAAGTCAAGTTTTTAAATGATCTCTGCAAGGAACACAGAAGCAATTAACATAGAATGAGTTTAAGTATTTAACACTGGCTAAAGGATAGGTTTACTCCATTTAAAGTAACTTTATCCACATGTTAAGTACTTGAGCCATACAAACAAGATGCAGTGGCTGAATGCCAATGAAGATTCAACATCGCACAACAGAGGCAGATCAGTGAAACTCATGCACCTACAGCTCCAGCACCTGCTACCTCTGCACTGATATTCCCCCCTGCAGCTCCAGTAGCAGGCCGTCGTGGTTAGATCCAACACATTAAAACGGACCCCCTATTGCGCGGAGACCTCTGACCTTTAGCTAGGACTGGGGCGTCTGACACCTGTGTGGCCAGAGGAAGCGGAGGTGAAAACAGAGGTGGAGAAGGCTTGACCTCTCTTTCTGCCTCTCTCTGAAGTGTCCTGCTGCAGCTGAGGTCAAGGGTTTGACCTCTGGGCCGGAGGGGTTATTGAGAGCTGTTCACCCTTGCGACAGGCCACTTGACCCTGCTTGCCCTTGGGTTCAGAGAGCTTTCCATGGTCCACAGCCCTGTGGCTGTAGCCCACCCTTTCACCACAACAGGGTAAGAAATGGTCAGGGCTGAACAAACGAGGTCAGGGCAGCAGTGCTGGGAGATTTATGTCCCTCTGAAGCGCCAATAGCCTTCTGGCCTGGAAACTAAGCTGAAAGCTATGGTTTGTAGGCTGTTGATGAATGATGAATTTGTACAACTTTGCCATGTTGTTTTCGCAGTGCGCCACAGTATTGACATTTTGACGAAGAAGAGGCTAAACTGTGAAATGAGGAGGAAATTACATCGTCAACTGCTGTATATGCTGAATATCGCGGTATCATTTTTAGAATTTATCTGGATTTTCTCTTGTTGCAAAAGAAAGAGTTACATGCAGTTGTTTTGATATGACCCCACCAACAAGATAAATAAGCTGTGTGAGGATGTGCTCAGTTCAGAGTAATAATGTTCATGATATTAGAATTTGAGGGCATCTTATGTAACAGTTGCAACACAACACTAGAGATATGGACAGGGAGCAAAGAACTGGGCAAAAAACAAATATTTTTGCAACACTTTCTTTAATTGTTGCATGCCTTGAAACATACTTTCTGGTTATCTTTTTTTAGGTCACTTGGGAGGAAGAATAGCATGCAAATGACCTCAAAAGCTGATCACACCAACTCTCCACAAGCAATAAAGTAATAAGTCATCCTGCAACACTAAAACTTACTAATTATCCCTCATTCTTCCTTGAGACCCATAACATATAAATAAATAAGTGCAGAACACACATATCAATCTATCTCCCTTTCCCTGTGCATGGCCGTCTTTTAAAGAGATGCTGTGGGCTTTTACCCAAATGGCGCCAGGGCCACCAGTATCATTTATAACGGGACGGCAGCGCTAATGCAGCGCGTGGTTCAGCCAGGATGTTTTATTCATGCTGTTTTATTATTAGGGCCCCACTTAAAAAGGTGAGGCACTCTCCTCTCCTCTCCTCTGGCCGCCTCTTGCCGGGGCTGACTGAGGCGCGAGCTTTATCTATCACCCTGACAAGAGCGTCTTCCCTGGGAAGTCTTTCAGAAAACTTCAAACAGCCTCACTATTGATTTCTCCCCCTCTCCACCTGGGCACCGGCATACATCTTCCCCCCGCCGTGCAGAGAGACAGAGAGGGTGGAGGGAGGTGGTAGTAGAAGTAGAAAGAGAAGTAAGGAAAAAAAAAAAAAAGGATGGAATTAAAAGAGACTCAGAGAGATAAAGGTAAAAGAGAAGAAGGCTGGCCACTGCATAACAATATGGGTGACCTCACTTTGCTTTATTGCTCCATTTCTTGTTAGCTTTAGATAACCATGCCTGGCAAGCAGACAAGCACAGTGATTACAGCATCCACAGTATGCTAATTCTGCATTCAAACAACACTTTGTGACACATGACTGATTCAAAATGAAAGATCATGTGCACACTGTACATCCTATGCCAAGTGATTGTTGGTGAAGCCTTTGTGCACAATCAAAGATTCTTGGCCATGAAAGTGACACCTTGAAAGAGATGAACAGTCCTTGAATTCCAGGGACAATAAAGACACTGTCATTTTCTACAACAAGGTGAAACATGAAGAGGTCGCAATTAAATCTTGAATTAATAACGCCACTTCAGCAATTGCCTCTTTCAAGCCACCTATTTAAAATAACTGTCTTGTGTCTTTGCTATCTCTAGTGTCAGAAAGAGAGGCTAGAGCAGGTACAGTACAACTGCTGACAGCATTCATGTCATCTGCACAACTCTATTAAAAAAAATATTGTTCCAAATTCAAGAGGCTATACAAAAATGAAAATAATGAAGGACCTTATTATCCTGTCTATTCAATGTCTTTACTTAATTACTTAATTACTTAACATTCAGACACCACAACAACTATGATTTGAAGCCGTCTGATGATGGGATTTATTACCCTGCCCATTTGTTGGCAGAATGGATGGCTTACTGATATGGAAGGAGATATGATTTAATGAGTTGTTAATGATTTGTCCTCAGAGGGTTAATGAGAAACAGTGGTCCTATGAACTGTTTGAAAGTGCAGTCATATTTGAAGATTGTTTTAAAGCCCCACACTCACTCAAAAGGGCACACATAAATTAAATAATAGACTTGAGCAGATAACCAAGTAATTAATGCTATAAAGTAGTAAGCGAAACCCTTGAAGGAAGGATATGAAAGAGTGGGATCAATTAAGTTCCTGGCATGTCATTCGGCATCCTTTCTGATGGACACATATGCGAGTTAATGAAGTTCTATAAGGTCTATAAACGTCTTTGATTATAGTGTTTCTTTGTTTAATAGTCTGTAACTACACCATTAATCTATTCATTTGTTCCTCTTGGAAAGTAAGGAGCTTACAGTGTATATTCAGAAGATCTTTTTCAGTGGTGTGAATCTTCTGCGTGGTTATAAAGACCCCCTGGCACTCTAACACTCTCTGAAATCAATAGCACAAGGCCCCATAGGAGAAGCAGGGAGGAAGCCATTGATTGACACGTTACTCTCATGTCAAACAGTAGAACATGGCATGGCAGCAACCACCTGCCGTCTGCTCCACCTGCCGCTCTCACCTCCCTACCAGACTTCACAAGATAAATGCTACATTCCATAAAAAGGAGTGTATGCTTACTGTGTATATTTTAGAAGTAGAGAGAGTATTTTGAAGTATTTTTTTTAATAACTGTCCATTTTTATTGTTCAGTTTCAGCTCACATCGTAATTAGGGATAGTGAACGTCTCTCGGCAAACAAACTGTCACTAAATCTGACTTGTAGCAAACGTCTTTATTGCTTCAAAGTATTTCTGGATCCCCCAATGGGCCCAACTAGGCAGCGTTGTTCTGCTAGAAGTGAAGCAGAAAAAATTACTGTCTCTGTGTTTTTTGTTGTGTTAGCTCTAAACATCCACCCCTCTTCACCATCTCCCCTACGACGCTAGATAGCCTGCGGATATCTCACCCCGACCTAGGTGGCTTGTTTTTCTTTTTAGTAGGGCTCACTTCTCACTTTAATTCCATTGATTCTCGTTTGCACTTTGGTTGAGGAGTGAGGAAGTGCACCTGAGTGTTTACCCATGCTGAGATGTTTGGAATGCCTGGTGTTGGGTGCCCTGAAAGAAGCATAAATTAACGCCCTCTACAACGGCACCCTGAAGCAACCTCCTGGTGCGCAACATCAATATGGAGCGAGAAGCAAGCTGCGAGCATGTACTGTCAGAGGCCAAATGGTTGGGAGGAGATGTCACTATTCAGCAGATGCTAGACAATGGCCCACCATCACCAACTTTCACACATATTCAGTGAAGCAGACCTCCAGAAATGGACACGTACACATGCATCTGTACACGTACACAAAATGCATGTACAAGCACATGCAATTAAGTCAGTCGATATAAATAGAACCAAAAACACAATGACGCACCGATTAAGTATATCCCTAAAGTCCTCTTTAATTTTGAATTTGCATAGACACTTGTGAATTTGTAGAAACAGATGCAAGTGCACACCTATTAACCTCATCCATGAGATTTTCTTTTCTCACTTCTGACACATTTTCCTTTCAACCTCACAAAAAGTAATGATCCACAAACAGCTGAGATGAGATTACTGTATTATAGACAAACACATGATAAGAAGTAAGAAGAACAGGGCAATGGAGTTCAGGCAAGACAAAAATCAAACAAGCCCAAATTAATATTTCATCATAGGTGAAATTTTCCTATCAGCCCCTTTTGCTGTATTTGCATGTGAGTGTGGAAGGAACGCATATTCGAACATTTAATGTCCCACAAATGTGATGAACAACAGAATTAAAGACAAAGAAGACTCCTGAGCATTAATTTGTGGCACATGAGAAAGACATGTGCAGAGGGTGTTACTGCTATATGTATTTATATGGGTTTGTTTTCACACAAAATAACCCACCTTTATAGTCATTCTCTCTTTCAGTCCCACTCTCCTCTTCTGTGTATTTACTGTCTGCAACAGTTGTGTGATAGAGTATTTGGTGAGTATGAAAGATTTTACCCTGATCCACTTAAATCATAGATGTTAAGTTATTAACTGAGATGTATTTATTTTTTATTAAACCAACAAGTTTAAGCAACAAAACGGTTTCTCAAGTTCGTTATAATTAATTTTCTCTCGTGGGTCCCTTCAGACTTCCGCTGACAGTCTCAGACCCTCCCACAAACTGATCAATTAATGAATCAATAAAATATTACCCTATAGGTTCAACTGGAACACAAACTGCTCACGTGGTCAACACAACCAAAGAGTTTTGGGCAACACAGCAACAGCATCAAAAGTCAGAGAGGCTGTTTCACAAAACATAAGAAACCATCTTAATACTGGTTGGTTGGATGCCACCTTCACTACAATAGGCTATTTTACCACCCAACACGAGTTTCTGAATAGAACGCAACTCTACAAAGTGACTCCTGACATATAACTACATTTTACAGCTAAATCAAACTTGACTATTAGAACAGAATTGAAGCTCCTTAAAATTGTTGTCAATCTTTCAAAAGAACTGAACAGCCAAAACCACATTTTCCAAATATCTAGAAATAATTTCTAAATATATATAGATATTTCTCAGATTTTGGACCAAGTTTGGCCAAAGTCTGTGGCTTCAGACTCATGCGGTTGTTTCTTGACAGCAGGCCAGCAATGGAGAACACCCCCTCAGTGCTGTTAGAGCCGCTTGGGATGCTCATTACCATGCAAGCTACTTTAGCCAGGTGCGATAAGTATGTGGAGATTTTCTTTCCAAAATTGAATCATCCGCAGTTGGCTCCTCCATCATGTACTCCCAATCGTTTGGCTTCCTCGGTGTAAAAGGGTGTTCTTTCGTACACTTTTTCACCAGCTGCCCAACTTTCAGTAATATGCGATTAGCATTGTCGTGCACAGCGGAAGCATGTGAATTGGGCATTGCAGATGTAAATTTGACACAGTTTTCTGTACCCCTCTCTATCAAGACTGGGCCTTTACGTACATGAAGAAACTTCTGAATTTCTCCCCCCTTCTTTTCTCTTTCTCTTATTGCTGCTGCTGCACTGCTCTCTCTATAAAACACAAATTCATGGATAGCAAAATAAAAATCAACGAAGATTAATACTTTGACCATATTTAACCATTATGTTAGGCTTTGTATAGGGCCTATCTAACTAGCAACTAAAGTCACCTTGTGATTTCTTCCAAACATGTTCTTTTAGCACACCGTCATGTGTCAGAGAAATGAATCGACTAACCGACTGCAACGATATCGGTGCTTTCTTTTTCTTGTTCCACATTATCGTTGTCACAGTTAAAGTACGCATGTTTGACTTCTCAGCTTCCTTTTGAAAGTTGAGCTGGCAGCAGCTGACTTTTGACAGAAAATAGTGTAGGTATGCAGATGGGCAAGCATCAAACTCATGGTGAGAGTGGCACCAGAGTGAAATGGAGTGGGAAAACAAAAGCACTCATGCTGCATGTAGTCCACACTGTGCATGTTGTGTGGATGTAATCAAGAAATTGTGTTTGCATTTTTGTGTTAATATAAGAGAGGGAGATAAGAGAGAGGCGTTGAGAAAAACGTTCAGAAAACATAGAGACAGCTTTAAAATGTGTGGAGATTTCAGATACCAAATTCTGTGTTACCACTACTACTACTTCAATTTAGATCAAAATATTATATTCTAACACAGTAAACAGTGTATTTATTGGGTTAACAACAACTCAGTACAATGAGAAGAATTGCCAAAGACAGAGAGAGAGATTTTCAAATTTCCCCCCTCTGACATGTTTAGTATTATGCTTGTCAAATATGAGACATGCACAATGAGGAATGTTCCAGAAGAATACTGTTTCCTTCATCTGTGGTTGTATCATGCCTAACAGTGTGCAGGCCTTGACTCTCAAGAGTGAGTGTGCTCCACAGTATGAGGTAAACGCTCGCTGTCGTCTTGAAAATCAATTCCCACTCTCTTCCTTTAAGTGGTCAATATTTTTTGTTTCTCACTGTGAGCTCCACCATGGTCCCTTTAATTCAATGGGCCAATTAGGGATACAGTCATGTCTAATACTGGCTGCAGGGATGTTTGTTTGTGTTGTTACCTCATCCCTGGTGAGAGAGTCAGGAGGGGATGGGTGAGGTAGTGAATGGCACACTCCGTCCAGTGTAACCCTGGCACCCGCTTGTCCTTACAGGCCCATCCCCCTCTTTATTTCTTCTTCACCCCTCCTTCTTTTTACATTCTTCCCGGAGTCAAGGACGAAAGCAATTGATGTGAAACTTTCAAAAATGAATTTGGCCATGTGTGTCACTTACAGAGCGGGAAGGAGAGGTGGCTGGGGCCAGGCCACTGCCACTCCACCGAGATCATTTGTTACTCAGCCCTGATTGGCCCTGACAAAACAATACCCTAAAAACTCACCAAAGTAAATTATGGTCCCGGTAAATGGCCAGCGAGGGGTGGGGTGGAGAGAAAGGAAGGAAACGACCGTCGGTCGGGACAGGGCCCTCGAGCTGCCTTGGCCCAATGCCAGACGCAAAACAAAGTAATGCGCTTTTGATATTAATAACGGAGATGATATTGATCCATACTGGGGCCAGAGCCACTCTGCCTCCCTTCAAGGTGGGCCCCCATCGAGGAGGAGGAGGGGGGAGGGAGGTAACGAGGAGGGGTGCTCCTTGAAGAACCAATACCCCACTCCCAGCTCTCTGCCTCTCATCCACCTCCTCCTCCTTGCTGAAAGCCACTTTTCCTGAGGGTCCATTTCATTTGAGTGTCTTTAATTATGTGAAATGGATTCCATGGGAAAAAGAGAAATGGCGGCGGTGGTAGGCATTGACAGAAGGAGAGGAAAAAGAAAGAGAGAGAGAGGTAAAGGGGTGGCTTATGGGGTTGGTGGCTATGCACTCCCTTTTCTGTGTGAGATTCACAATTCTGTCAGCAGCCATGGCCATTGCATCCACTTCTTTTTTTCCGTAAGGATGGATTTTCTTCCTCTGTGCTCAATAAGTTTGTGTGTGTGTGTGTGTGTGTGTGTGTGTGTGTGTGTGTGTGTGTGTGTGTGTGTGTGTGTGTGTGTGTGTGTTTGTGTGTGTGTGTGTGTGTGTGTGTGCGTGTGTCCGTCCTGTGCTTTTAGGACAAATGCAACAAGAAAATGCAGGCAGCACAGAGTTGACTTTATACGGTTGAACATGGTTGAACACAACAATATAAAATGAAAGGACAGGGACAAAATAGTGAGGTTTAAGGAGAACAAGAACAATTTAGGAATTTGCTCGAACAGACATATGTCCAGAAAGTCATTGAATTCTCCAAACTTTGTTGGTCATTTTTTAAGGGACATAATAAATGAGCGACTTAGCCAATAAGCTCCACCGTCACTTTGGGTAACCCATTGAATGTACTGATAGGGCAGAGTAGGGCTGCCTCTAATACTGATGTGTGAGATCTACCACACTCCTCAATCACAATCAAGGCTGTTACTGTAATTGTATATATTGGTGAATTTACCAGGTTAAAAAGAAATTGGAAAGAGTTTGTATAAAGGTTGGTAATAAAAAAAACATCAATAACAGTCATCATGGTCGAGCTGTGGTTTGCCGTTTCTTGTTTCTTAAATACAATATTTCCAGCACCTGTTCTGTTCATGTCGTCACTTGTCCTGCAAATCACTTACATTCAATTTAGTGACTATAAAGTGCTTGAGTAGCTATCCAAGGGTGGTGTCTTAGACGGCATAGAATGTTATTCTAGCTAAATCAAAGCCAAACCTTATTTTTTCCTAGATTTACATTGTAGGGCAATGAGACACTCTGGGTGTGTACAAGTGTGACAGATAAAAGAAAGCTGAGGGAGTACAAAAACACAGTCTGTTCCTCTGGGCTACTGTACAGCTTGCAATCGTTCAACATGGAAACAATGTAAACAAATGAGGCAGTGCATTAAATAATTAGTGGGTCCGCACTAACAGCTTTGACTCCGCCAACAAGAGTGCTGTTGGGAGCAATGGAAAAGCCAAGCACTGATGCACTGAAGTCATAAATTCCCACCAAACACGAACATGCATACAAACAAACAAACAAACACACAGTGGCCATGCAATGCTGTAGGCTGCCTTAATATTTTAATGGAGTCTTTGTTTTTTCTTTTTTTTTCTTTTTATCTGAGGTCTCCAATGACAGTCATCAGTGTTGTCAAATTATGAAGCAGCTCTATTTCTTCTACTGGAGAGAATTCTTTTGACAGAAAGGGAAATTCACACACACAGACAGACAGACACACAGACAGACAGACAGACAGACAGACACACAGACACAGACAGACAGACAGACACAGTGCCATGCCATGTCTATTATATCTCCTAGAAATGGGGAACCCAGGGAGCTGTAAGGGAACGGCTAGTCAGACAGCATTTATCTAGGTAATTTATATCACCCCTGACAAAGTGATTTTTGCACAACCTGAAAAATGACACCGCCTGAGGAGCTTTTTCACAAAGTGAAATAACTCGATACTGTAAGAGCAGTATTCTGCCGATGCGCAATCTCACAAATGACAAGAAAGTTGTGCAATACTACAAGGCATAGGAAAAAAGTAAAACAAGCAAGGATAAAAAGGAAGGTAAAAAGAAAAAAAATAAGAATGCTGGAATAACACCCACACAGGATTGTCTAGGATAGAGAGAATGAAACGGAGTGAGTGAGCAACTGACTCACTAACAAACACATGCAGACTGAGTAAATTAAAAAGAAACAGCCAGGTACATACAATGATACAGAGCGTCATTTGCATCTAGCATCCACATGGATGGTGCCAGAGCATTATTTACACTGGCAAGTGGCTTTCCCACACGACTCCATTGGCAAACTACAGAACAAGCCTCCCTGTTTCTCCACATCTCTCTCCCTGTATCACTCTCTCTGTTTCCTTGCTCCTTCTGTTGTCACAGGGACAGAGTTGAGCGACAAGCCAGGGCCAAGTATTTGCATATAAAGAGCCTGCATTCTTCCTACGTGTCCTTCCTTTCCTTCTCCCACAACTATTTATACACAAGTGTGACATACAGTATCTACCAGGTTAAAAGCCCTTGGTTGTAGGCCAAATGCTGCCCTCTGCATCATACTAGGCTGTGATTAAAGCACACATATACTGTACAGTATGCACATGTGAGCACCCACTTAAACATGCAGGAATGGGTGTACGGTACATACATTTTAACATACTTATACTAGGTTCATGAATGCATATGTCTGTCTGTACAGGCAGAAAAACACAAACAAGAAAACACTTTTTTGTTGCAGTTAATTGAGGATTCATTACTTCCAATAATAAGTCAACTGTAAGTGTGATAAATATTTCATACTGGGCCCACAGTTGAACACACTCCTGAAAGGTGCAAATTCTTCCTTATATTTGTTAGCATAGGCAATGTTGTTTCCCAACCTGTTAACGACCTTGCAGCAAACTCAGACAGTCACAAGAAACCACACACACACACACACACACACACACACACACACACACACACACACACACACACACACACACACACACACACACACACACACACACACACATTTTACTGATTAGTTTGTGTTGCATGCATCTCAGTTTGCTAACAAATTAATATATTAGTAATCCACTTTTTTGTTAGGAATAAACAGCTGTATGATTTTTTACAGTTTTAAGAATTCTTTATTGAAAATGAATGTGAAAGGAGGTTATGTTGGTGAATTAAGCTGGATATTACTCCATAAGCGATTTTATTTCAAAGAGGAGGTTGTACCTTTGATTCTGCTCTGCTTTATAGTCCAGAGTTCCAAATGTACTGTGGTTTTAATACTTTATCAGTGTAAATTTAGCATTTCAGTGTTGAATGGTTACTAAGATTTTATTTTTTATTTTTTTTTATCTTAAGCCTAAAAAATACTCTTGCATTATAACTCAATTGCCAACAACCATTCCCTAAGGCTAGATAGAGACTAAAAGATAAACTAAATTTTAATGTACAGTGTAAATAGGGATCATCTTATATTTAAACTTAGGTCGATGTATTGTGGAAAACAAGATCACATCATATCACCTCAAAAGGCACTTTACATGTCTCCTCCGACCAAGATAATTTTGATTTTCTGGCCCTCTTTTTTTAATCTGTAGACTTGTTTTTAATGTTTTCAGGTTCATCTACATTGGTGTGGATATGGCCCACATCTTTCCTTTCAGGAAAGCTAAACAGGATCAAAGACTGTAATTTAAATCCACACATACAGTCTGATACTGGCCCACAATTGCTTTCTTTTTCTGTGGACGACCTCTGACCCCGAGGTGTTGTAGAAATATTTCTGACAGACAAATGGGGGGTGTGGAGGGGTGCGGGGTCATTGGTCCTAGCACGCCATGTTCACAAACCAGAACCCATGCTTTTCAAGACTGGCTGTCCATCCATGCCAAGGACCCCCTGATGAGGCGTACAACTAACCCCCCCTCCCATACACACACACACAACCTTCCACCCCCCAACCTACTCACATGAACACCTCTCTCGTCTGTTCGTTCACACGCAACCCACTAGAACAAAAGAGAAGAGGTCATGAAAAGGATCAGCAAATATTCCTGTATGTTTTTGAGTGATGCCACTTTTTGTCTGAATTTGTCTATCTACATACCACTCCTCCTCCTCACCCACTTTCACACATCTGCAATACTTTTTTACCTTTTCTTAGGTCCATGTGTGTCTACAAGTACATCTATGCACCTTCCATTTCATTAGGCCAAAATACAAACTAACAGTGAAAAATCAAGTGGGTGTGAGTATTAGAGAATGCCCTCCCTCTCCTACTGCTATATTAAATATTGAGTCAGAAATGAGCTGGAAGGTGTCTGTAAATGCTAAATAATGGAGAGGCTGCCTTCACCTGGGTCAGAGCTCTCTCTCGCTCTCTGTCTTCCCTCTGATACATTATTAAATGAGGATGCACTTCCCCATCGCAGCAGGAGAGAACAAGGGGCAGGGGGGCACCCTGTCTTCTCCACAGGAATGGTGGGGGGGGCACAGAGGAGAAGGAGAGGGGTAGAGAGAGATAGGTGCAGATTCACAGACTAGGTGTGTGTGTGTGTAGGAAAGATTAGGTGGGCACACCAAACAACGGGTAGGAGAGACATAAGCATCCTCCAGCTTCGTCCCCCTCCCCATTTACATCCCCATTACACACACACACATGCACGCACGCATACGCATACGCACGCACACGCACACGCACACGCACACGCACACACACACACACACACACACACACACACACACACACACACACACACACTCTCCTCTCTCTCTCTCACACACACACACACACACACACACACACACTCTCCTCTCTCTCTCTCACACACACACACACACACACACACACACACACACACACACACACACACACACACACACACACACACACACACACACACACACACACAGCCTTCTTGCAGAAGTACCTTGAGCCCATTTGTACTAATGACTCTCCGTGCCTAATGCACTTTATGGAGGACAAGGCTGGATATTCATTTGGAGGGAGGGAAGGGGTGGGGGAGGTGTCGGGACGAAGTGCTCTGCCATACAGTTTCCCGTCCGCCTGTTTTAGCTGGCCGATTTTTCAGGAAGGGGCTCGGCCGGCACTTGGTCCAGCAGTAATGTGATTCATCACAGGTAAAGTAGGTAGGAGCCCTGAGAGTCTCGAGCCTTTCTGAGCTGTCGAGCAGCCCGTATGCACAACAAGAGAAAGTGCGCGGTGGATAACCAATCAACAAATTGCAAATACAAGTCTGTTGCACAGGGAAGACCAAGTAAACTAAGGAAGATGTTCAAGTTTGACATGCGGCTAATTAGTATATATTCTGCTGCTCTTCAAAGTGACTGATTATTAATATTTTTCTTCTTCTGTCCTTTGCAGATTTTTTTCTCTTGTGCATACAAGTCTATCAAGCCCAACATTTTGAATACTTAACTGCAGCAATTGCTAAAACGTAAAATATGATAAGTGAGGGCGTTTGAATGTTTTCTTTGCGTGTGTGTACCATGTCTGCCAGCTTTGGAGGGCTTCCCGTAACACAGATGCCTTTGTTCGGTGACTTTTGTATGTTACAACTCCACCAGTGGGTGTTTCATATGTCAAGCGCTCCCAGCGTTCATGGCATGAAGCCAGTCTTGGAAATCACACTCATCCAAAGTGACAGTGCCAATAAACATCTCTATCCCTTAGTTTTATGTGTTCCTGTGTATCTTCCTACGATGGAGTGATAGTTACAGCAGATGAGGGAGGTACCCATATCTTTAGAACACAATGGAGGCTGGAGCACAGAGACCAGTGAGGGTCCCTCATTTGGAGTTACAGGGACCCCCCACTCTCTAGTTGTAGGAGGATGTTCTGCATCTGGTGGTGGTGTCTGAGGACAAACTGAAAACAAACCAGCTCGGATGACAAATGCCCAAAAGCCTGTTCAAGTACAAACTCACACCCTCTTTGTCTCTTTTACACACACACACACACACACACACACACAGTCGATATGACGGTAAATGGTAAATGGACTGCATTTGTATAGGGTCTTTCTAGACTAATTGAACAATCAGAGCACTTTACAATACATGCCAACATTCACCCATTCACACACTGATGGCAGAGGCTGCCATGTAAGGTGCCAACATGCTCATCAGGGGCTATATGGCGCTTCCTATCCAAAGCACCCCACAATGTTTCTACACTCACCCATTCACCTACACACACTCAAACACATATAATAAATAAATAAGTCATAAAGAAAAAAAACGTTTGATGTTACTATGTGCTGCCTGGGGCCAACACTGCACTGGGGAGCACTGCCACCCCCAGCACATGTGTGCGCGCGTGCGCGCACACACACACACGCGCACACACACACACACACACACACACACACACACACACACACACACACACACACACACACACACACACACACACACACACACACACACACACACACACACACACTCCCAGGAGAGGTAACTAATATAAAGGGTGGCGGAAGATGAGCAGGCTTGCTACCCAAGAGGCCCAGTGAATCACCTTTGGATGGAGCCAAGAAAGTCATGATGTATGTGTTTTTTTACGCAGTGTGTCTCTGTAACATTTTCTCTCACTGTTTCTTTTCTCTCTTCAGAGCAGTCACCCAGTTGTTGGGTCTGACATATTTTGGCACTGCTCCCTCAGTGAAAATGACTCTTTCCTGGGGTGCTGACAACCACCTGCACCACTTCCCGGAGCTTTCTGTTTGAGTTTGTGTGCATTTTTGTATAAGCTGCATAACACATGTTAGTGCAATCTCAGGTGTAATTGTGAATATATTTTTGATTGATAATGTAGGACAATAACCCTGCATTCAGGCTACAATGAAACTTGGGTGATATGTTGCTGTAATTTGACCTTTTAATTACAGTACCCTCATTTGAGTGAATTACCAAGTGGTAATTAGGTTGCATAAGTTGAAATCAAAACTCAATAAAATTATGTCAGAGCTCACAATTGTCCCCTATAGATGACAGAAACTTTTTCAAGCATTTGTTTTTTAAGAGTCTCCAAACACGTAATTACTGTTAATGGGGCAAGAGAAACTAGGAAGCACAGAAATCTGATATTGCCTTGACAGCTGAGGACCATGAATACTTCAACCATGTTTACAAGCTTGTTGCTTATATATCTGATTCTTTATCGATTCCCTTATCAATTCCTGATCAATTGTCACTGTTTTCAGATGTTTATTACTGACCTTGCATGCTGATGAATATTTGAAACATAACTGGAAGATAAGATAAATGGTCCACAGCCAAAAGTTAACTGCATTAATCAATGAATTAATTGATTTGAAAGCATATTACAGTCTCCTGCCTATATGAGAATAACAAAATGAGGGGGAGGCAGAGTGCTTTTCTGTTATTAACATTAGCATTATATATCCAACAGTGGAGAGCAGCTTCTCTGCTACACTGTTACCTCGGGGGAAAGTCATTGCTCTCCAACAAGCTGAGCAGGCGCAGCATTGTTGAGGTGAAACAGACTGAGCACTGAGTTATTTTCTTCACCTCAGAGTTGGTTTAAGTTGTTTAATGCTGCAGTATGTGTTGGTCAGCCTGCCTCGTTTGTTACTGCTAGAGTTCCCTGTGCCGATCTGCTAAAATTGGCCTCAGAATGATGGTGTAGAAAGTTCACAGTATACTTCACATTCATCTCACAAAGGTAATTATTATTTAGTCATTAAATCAAAACATGCTTGCGACCGCTGCTGTCTTTGAAGATGAACTACAAGATAGTTGAAGATAACTTTAGCGTGTGTGGAAGGCAGCACTTCACTCACAGATTACAATACAATGCATACAATTCTGATGGTTTGGACAATTTGGAACCGGTTCTACACTGGAACCTGTTCTCGATTCCAATCCCTAATCCAGATGTGCAGGAATTGCTAACTACATTATAACATTAAATATATTTGTTAAACATTTTGAGACAAGATATACCTTTATTAAACGTAGGGAGAGAGAGAGAGCGAGAAATGGGTAACAGTATGCTACAAAGATCCTGGCAAAAATCCAACTGGAGACAGTGCTTTAATCTCAAGGCCACCAGGGGACCCCTAAAACTGATGTATTTCTGACTTGATCAACATTTTTAAAGTGTCTGTGGCTAGTACTATTGCAGATGAGATCTGCTTTTCTTTTCAAAGAGAGATATGCATCTGCAGTATTATACTAATGTGTTGTTTAAATAAACCTAAGTTATCAATTTCTTCATAAAAGTGGTTGCGTTTAAGTCCAAAGCGAAATTTTAATGTAATGCAATCGCATATAAAGTCAATGGAAAGATGCATTTAGACAAACATTTCTCAAAGAGGTGTCAACCAAAACATCCATCCAGGCTGAAAATTGTTTAACTTTAGCGAAAAATTCCTTCTGTGTAATATGGTTTTCCTGGGGGTTTACGTCATAAATGTGAAAAGATTTAAGTAAAAAGGAGAGAGACTGGGAGATAATGGAATAGATAATGGTGAGTAAACACACTCCTTCAGATGCAGATGGTTCACATGTTGCTAGCTAGTTTACGTATTTGCAGTTCATAAATTGGCTGTTTGGCACAAATCAACATGGACTGCATAAAGTCCAGTGGTCAAACTTGCAAGAATCAAACAAGGTGAAAATTCACTTCACTTTCTATCTTAACACTTCATTAGAGAGACTGTAAAAAAAAAATAAAAAAATAAAAAACTACACTCAAACAGTTGTAACTGTGCCTGGTCAATGGCAGTGTTGCAGGCTGCACACAAACCCAAGGATAATGTATTCAATTAACTATATTTTTTAGCCAATATATAATGGATTGACATTGAGTAGTGAAGTTTGGCCTGTGGCAGACCTATAGCTGCCACATTTGATCACTAAATGTTAATCAGTGTTAGGCTTGATCTTCTCAAAGGGTTAGAAAAGTATCACGAAGTACACGAGAGCTGCTTAACTGTTGTTGTTTTAGTCTGTTTTTGCCTGGTGGCACTGGCCCACATCAGTGTTAAAGTCTTTTAGCTGGCATATGTTAGAATGTGGGGGATTTAATCTTCTATGCCTCACAGCTGGGGCCTCGTTGAATAATGTAAAACACACAGGGGCAGTCTGTGGCTCGATTTTACTTTTGCCCTCTTCAAATACTTGCTCTTTGCCAAAGGTGCTGCTTTGCGAGAGTTTTGTGGGCAAATAACAAGAAAGAGATGATGGAATGAAGGAACATTTTATAACTGTAGGACTGGATCTTAGGATCTTGTCTCAGTTTGCAGTTGTCTCAGTTTATTATCACAGGCATAACCATAATATATTCATAAACTAAATGGTGTAATTAAATGGGGGAGGAAATTGAGGAATGAAGGCTTAGAGGTGGAAACGCAGTTACTGACAACTTTCCAGCTTTACCATTTTTTATTTGATTTTGAATGGAAATGAGAAACTGTTTTGAACTGCTGTCACTGCTTAGAGCAGCATGTTATAGGACTGTAAACGGTTATTTCACAAAATTCTGAAACCACCCTGAATGATACACATGGTCTGTGCTACCACCTCAAACACTGCAAAAGATGATGGACTCACAGGCTCAGGTGCTGACTTTATAAAGTTTAGTGTGAAAAAAAAAAAAGTAGAATCTGCAACAAAAAGCTCTGAGATTACCTAATTTGTCTTTCATGCTATGTTTTTCATCCTTTGTAAGGAGTTTTTTACCAAGTTCCAAAGTCTTAGTGTTGAAAGGCATGATTTAGAGCAGCCAGATGATTTTCATACCTGTCTCCTTATAACCATGATAATAACCTGCAAGAACAACCTGAACAGCCAATAAGGTCAGCCCACATGCAGGTCAACGAGTAAGGGAATGTTTTAATGGCATAAATACTCACAGACTTCTAAATATAACACAAAGGCATCCAACAACATCATAGATGAACTGCACAAACACATGAAGTTTTCATCCTTTAAAATGAAGTTTGTCTTTGCATACAACCTTGCAAACCACTTCATCTTACTCCCCAACCCCCAACAACAACTCTCACATGACACTGAGATGGCAGCATCTTTGAATAATCCTTTAGTTTGTTTACCTGTAATGAGTGGTCCTCGACTGATGCGGGATTCTGATAGCTAAAGGGAAACGAATGGGCCTTCCATGTTTAAACAGGAGCATTAGGGTAAAGAGGTTGTTAGGATTTGCATGGATTTTATCCTTGTGTGTCCCTTAGCCCATGACTAGCCATAAAGATCGGGTTAAATTCCAAACAAACACAAATATAGACAAGGACTAATGGAGTCTGGTCTGGTCTGGGATGGGATGATGTCTGTCTGGATGCTTTGGTTTTAGAATAGTTAGAGTGGGTATGTGTGTTTATGTATGCATTTTGAATTATGTGTACATTTATATATGTCCAAGAGTACCACATGTGAATGCATGCGCGTCCTTATGATTGTGTGTCTATATGTGTAACACTGCATAGTATGTGTACCATGTGTCCATTTGATGAGGGCCAAAACACACAAGTGGAAAGCTGCCCAAGGGATGATTGAAGTTGCTGACATTTTAAGGCTATTGAAAACAAAAGCTAATAGGCAGCACCACGCGCTGGAATCGTGTCTGGTTCATGTTTAACAAAACAAGGTCACAGAGGTTGTCGGGCCATGAATTCCATAAATAACTTGATAATGGGATTTTAAAACAAGCCGTCCACCAGTCATCTCCCCTCCTCTCACACCCTCCTTCTTCCTCTCCCTCCCTTTTGCCCGTAACAGGCCCTGCGTGTGTGTGTGTGTGTGTGTGTTTGTGTGTGTGTTGTGTGTCTTTCAGAATAGAGGGAATATTAGAATGCAAATGGATTCACACCGCATCCTCATAAACAACGGTGTTCATTTAACCCCCGACCCCTGCATTTAACTGCCCATCAAGTCATTTGTGTTGGGCAAGACACGTGGAAGTAGGCTGAGGAGGCCAGCAGGGGTGGGCGTGCATGTGTATCTGTGTGTGCTGGTAAGGACACTGTTGTGCATACTTGTAAGAAAGTGCAGAGTAATGTGTGTTTATGAGCACAACATGTATGTGTTTGCATGCCAATATGAGTGTGTCTTTGCGCATGTTTGTGGAGGTATGTGCGTCAGCGTCGGCGCCGGGATCTGTGTGTATGTGCGTCCATTTTTTGAGGTGTGGGTTTCAGAGTTTACCATTTGCAATGCTCAATTAATCTTGTCAGCATGCATTTACAGGGGAATTGAACACCTTTTAAAGTGGGCCTGGCTTTGTCACTCCCCTTCTCCATCCATTACAGAAACACAGACACAGTCCTTTGGAAGACCTTCTGCAGAATGCAGCTGATTAAAACATATTAGAGGCTCATTTAACACAAAACACTGGCAAGGATAAAAGTTATCCTTGTTTTAGCCGTCTTACACAGCTTCAGGTCCTTCATTCCAGTGTCAGTTTCTATATGTGGTTCAATCTGTCTTCCTCTCTTTTTCTTTGGCTATTACAACATTTTATTGGACACATGTACCTTCTTCATGTTCTTGTCTCTGATGATCCTTCTTATTCTTTAGTTCAGCACAAAGAGACAGCTTTCCGACATTGCTAAAGTGTTATGACTCACCCTCTTCTTAGCCTAAGGCCTTTAACCAGCAGGCGTACAGCCATCTGACCCTTTCACTGTCAAGCTCTAACAGATGAGAGAAAGGGAGAGTAGCTTTTGTTCTACAAACAACAAACTGGGAAGGGAAATAGAATAGTCCATACAGGTGGAGGGGAGATAGACCAAGCAGTTCACTGGAGAGAGTGAGGAAAAATTGTAGGGAAAATCAGTGGAGAAATAGGTTGACTCCTCAGGGGGAGAAGATTTAGTTGGAAGAGAACATGTCGGTAACATCTGATTCCCCCCACCCACCAGCGGTCCCTGCCCCAGAGAGCCTTCTTAGACTCAAATCCTTCTACTGCATCGACAAAAATATATTATACATATAGAAAAAGAAAAAGTGAATTATAAAATAAAAGACAGCGGTTCAAGTTGTCAGACCGAAAGAGACAGATGACAGAAAAATGCAGTTAGTCATGCTGTTAAAGAGAGGATATCAGGGGAGAGTCAGTCAGGGAGAGAGTTAGAGTAAACGGGACCCATTTTAAGAGGGCACACTATGTTCGGCCCCTTGTCTCTTAATCCTGGGCGTTTGTCGTGGCTAATTATGGTGGACAAGCCTCTTTATCGAACCTGCTCCTGCCATCGGCATTAGGATGCATGAGCTGTGCCTGTTGTTTTAAACGCTCTCATTAACCACACAAATCAGTGCTGTTGACAGAGTGCTTTTGAATTAAGCGTCTCGCCCCCACCACTGCGCGCCAATGCTTGCAGGGCCCAGGACAAGGAGCAATTTATAACACCATTAGCCACACTCGCCGAGGTTACAGGCATCAAAATTGTTCCCGTCTATTATTCTTAATGGATACAGGGAGGGAGCGACGCTCAGGACAGCTTTTTCATTAGCCCTCAATCAAGCGGGTCGGGGGAGAGAGGGGTGGGCCAAATGTACTGCTCAGGCAAACGGGAAATCAAAAATAATCGTGTTTGCTTTTTTCATAATACAACAAGAATGCATAGATGGAGAGAGAGAGAGAGAGTGTGAAAAAGAGGGGGGGGGGGGGGGGGGGGTGAGTGACGAGATGCGAGGAGAAAAAAGCAGCTTGGCTCTTGACATTAGTAGAATTTTGCTTTTGTCTAGCGAAGGCACACGCATACTGAGACGTGACAGTTCATTTGCTTTTACTGCCTTCCAGACTGATGGCAGAGTAAACTTATGCCGTGTAATAGATTTCTAAGACATAGTTATTGGTTAATGAATGCTGAAGTGAAAACATTTAATTGTGCAGATATGAGTGTTGCTGATGAGGTTTCGCCTATGTGCAATCATGTGTCACTGATCATTGTTGATGATTACAGAATAGCTGTATTTTATTAATGAAGTAGCCTGGTGTGATGAATAATTTAGGGAGGGGCAACTAATAATTTTCAACCTCATATCAGTTTAGCCTGTGGCTGGCCAGACAACGCTCACCCTAACGAGTCACCCGTAACCATATTGTGGCTACAACTGGTTTAACGGTATAACATATAGCCAAGGGGCCAATCACTTACCTTCTTTCAACTATCTCACTTCAAACACACAGAGATACTCTCTGCCTGCAATTAACTTCCCCCAAAGAGTTCTCGATCATACTGTATCTGTCATCTCGCTGTGGCGGAGAGAGGAAAAAAGCAGGGAAGCCAAATAGTGAGTGTTAACCATCTTTTTACAAGCCATTAAACGGGAGGACATTACAGTACGGCACAGTCCCTTAACGAGGACTGACATATGCGAGGAAGGCAGTTAGCACCTAACATTAAGACGCGGCGGCCCACTGATGAGATGGGACATTGTCCATGGGGGAGGTATCAGCGTTAATTAGGGGATAATCGGCTGCGCTCTACATCTCCCCTCACCACTATAACCACCACACCCAACCCCCCCCCTGCCTTGAAGATGATATGGTAAAGGAAAGCGGGGTGGGCATACTTCAGTTGAAGACTGAAGTATGCCCACCCCGCTGAAGTTGAGTTGAAGTGTAATTTTGCTGCTGTTATTATAGAGGAGGTTGGTACTCCTACTCTCTGCAGGAAGGAAGGAGAGCCAGCTGTCAATACCTACAAGAGGATGCATTGTGCCAGGATGTGACATAAGAACTGCAGTACATTAATCACTCTCCTGCTGCGCTCTATGCTAGTTCTTCTCTTATTACTGATATCAAAGACAGGGGGTGGGGGTGGGGGGGGTTCATGACTTTATAAAAAAAGCGAAAGCAAAACAAAAACAGCTAATTCTTCACTCTAAGGAATACAACTTTGGTTATATTTTCTGGTTACATTAGTCACACACAAAACAGTGCACTAAAGACTGTTTTTGTTTGCAACACAATTAAAAAATATGAGCAAAATATAATAATGTGAGCATCAGTGAATTAACAGGCTTGCTGCTTCATCGGCAATTCATTCAGTGCTCAAGAAGAATTTCACTGGGGCTAAAAAACAGATCAGAGACCATTAGAAAACATATAAAAGCAATTAAATGATCTATTTTTTACAATGACAGACAGATAGAGAGTAACATAGTTTTGCAGTGCTAAGTGAGCACACTGGTCATATATGTTCGAAGCAGGGCACATGGCAAAGTCTCCCAGGCCATCCTCTCTAGCCTGCAGGGCATCCAGAGGCAGTGAGAGAGACAGAATCGAACTAAGCATCCCTCGCGCTCCCCAGTTTGGCCCATAGCACTTTGTGTCAAAATCGAGAAACAAAAGAGCACATGCTAGAGCGCACACTGTTTGCACATATGTGTATGTGTGCATGTAAAGGGTAAAAAGGAAACCATGTGAGAGGTCAAGACAGAAGAAAGTGACAAAACAGCAAGAGGAAAATCCTTCGATGGATGCCAACTGTTAGACATTGTAGGAATGGTACAAGTTTTCACCCAAAACTTATATTGATTGTTTTCAACCAATAGGCTTTTCCTTCATCTAAATCACCGGTGTTAACTGGACCAGGATAACACACTCCTCCCCTCTTACCACGATGCCCCTAGGCCACAGGAATGTACGGTGCTGGACAGGCCGGAATCATGCCTTCCAGCAGAGCTAGCCAATCAGGTTGAATTATACTCTCTGAGCACCGGAGCGACATGTCAGGGGATATTCGGGTTGGACACAGCAAAGCTTCGTTTGTGTGGTCAGTCAGTGCCCTGGAGACAAATGCCTCAGCTTCCGCATGTGATAGGTCGGCAAAAATGTCCATCTCTTTGAATAGCCACAAGTAAAGGATGGGAATTGGGAGTGAGAGTGAACCATTATGTGAATATTAGGAATAAATGTAAACCTTTAAGGTTGACTTATACTTAAGCAAGGTAAATCATATTCACAATTCATCACTTTTATCCCCTTAAACCTTGAACTACAGTGCGCCAACAAAGCATGTCTATAGGGAAAATACAGAACCTTTACACTCTTTAACACAAGGAACATTTTTATTTCAATTTTCTGATTTCAGCTTCTACAGCATGTTTATACATAGAAAATATTTTTTTCCAATGCTATTTTCCTATATTATGCTTGAAAATACTTTGATGTATAGTACAGCAAGCAACATGCATTCGAGGTCTTACCAATCCAGCAACTAACAGGTTTTTGATGGGGTAAAAAATAGGTGGATACAGAAGATAATCAAGTGTATTAGAAATAAAGGCAGGGATTCAGCCATGCATAACCATTTTTCCACTACACCCCCCATAAAACAAAAAGAGGCAAAAAGCAGAAAAAGCATGGTAATTAAGTGTAACTAAAAGACAGCGATAAGCAGTGATTAATATTCGATTAAAGCCAGAGGAATTTCTTTTTAAAGTAATTAAGCGTTTATTAATCCAATTTGTAACCCCTGAAGTGTTGTGGAATATGCTGAATGCCAAAATGGAACTGGCTCCCAACCAGCAAAGAAAACTTCTACTTCTATGCGGTTTGTTAACACTTCATTCAACAGCGATGTTGCAGAAGTTGTTAGATAAAGACATTCGCCTACTGTATACAACAATCTCCACCCAAAGTTCTGACCACATCTATCAGCTAACCAACAACATTTCACATCAAGGTTTTAGCTTCACAATAGAGCATCTGACTGAGGGCTGAATGACTGTCTGTAGCACCTTGAAGCAAACAAAGGAGGTTAGACAGAATAAGTGGATAGAGACAGAAGAGAACAGACAATGAACAAGGACATCTACTATTACATGTTTCAATACAGTATGATAACAGTTTCTGTGGAGTCCATTATTAGAAAAAATGCAGAGCAATTTGGAAAGTCTTAGACCATATTCATAAATAATTCCAAAGCACTCTTAATTAACTTTAAGTGACTCCAGATGCACAGTGTAGGTAGTCTGGGCAGTAAGATCTTGAATGTAAAAATCGAACTTATGAGCATAATCACAAGGCGAAGCTCAATTAGGGGACAGCATCCCATTTGCACAAACCAAATGGCGGTAGACCAGCTGTATTTACTCAAATGCAGTCCTGGTGTCAATTGCCATACATTGCATTTAAGAATAATGTATACAATCATATCATAATGAAAATACAAAAATGATTTCAGCATCATTTTAAGAATGTTACATCTTGGAAGTTCAAATTGAATCTACTCTTTTCTCCTCCTATTGTAATTATTGTTGTTGCAGGTGTAGTTTGCATGACTGTATAAAATTATAAAAGCATGTTTCTAACAAAATTATACTAAAAATACTGAATACTAATAAGATTGATTGTGCTCTCAACTGTTCAGTTTGTTTACCTGTAACACTGATAATGTTATACAGTTCCATTATTCATGAACATGGAGAACCAGTAATGTAAAGATATTTGTATTGACGTGTGGATTTAAGTACTGGTGTGAAGCTGTTCTCACAACATTTGTCACAAAATCTGGAAAGCAATTAAATAAAACATCATCAGAAGAATGTCAGAAAGACTGCTGTTTATCAGCCAACTAGCAACTGTTCAAAGTTCAACATGAACAGACCACAAGTGTCAGGTTTTTTGTAAAGGGCAGTCTGCAAAACACACGGGTGAGCATGTGTCATCATTCACAGCAATTTAACCCAATATGTCACAGTCCTGGTTTTGAGTAAATTGATAGATTATTTTGCCCAGTGACACATTGGGGTAAATATCTATTTCATGTTAGAAAAAAAACCCAATTCATACTGTTAGCACATTGGTGATTGGTGATCAATAAGCAGTGTATGTTTACTTATAGACTAAAACATTTCATTGCTATTTATCAGAGAAAAATCTAAAAAACTGCCAGTTTGCTGATAAATAACTAAGACAGTTGTTTTTTAGTCACTTTTGATTGAACCAATTAACCAGGGTACATGTGCTGACAAGATATGCTGTTATTGAGCATATTCCAGAGACTTTATTTTCATACAGTAGCACAAAGCTACAAAGTGATTACATTAAAAGTGAAACAATACAACTTTAAAACTAAGATTTAAAAAATGTTTAATCTGTGCTTAATTACATTCATCTGTGTTTACTCATGTTTGCCATTGTCAAATACACGGTATGTGTTGAATACTTTCATTTTTACAACTTTACCAATTTGATTTTCATTATTTAGTATGGACAGTAAGTAATGAAAACAGAAAAGTGCACAAAGCAGAAATGGAAAGAGTCTAAAGTCTGAAACCAGATAATAGGGAAGGAGCTACAGATAGCAAGCTCACGGTTTTCTTTCCCTTGGTTTCCCTTTAATCTCTCCACTTCCCCTGCAATGTGTGTGTGTGTGAGTGTCTGTGTTTGCAAATGCGGTCATGAGGCCTGACAGGGCACTCCGGGGGGCACAAACCAGTGCCACGTCCATCCGCTGCACTCTCCACAGCGCCAAGCCATGTCCTGACAAGGTCCCGCTACCTCCTTCTGCGTAATTTAACACTACTTTCCCAGGCTCCCCAGACGAGTGAAACCCAGACACACAGCGACACGTTAAACACTGCTCATATGTCTTGTCGAGTCTACTCCTAGATTTTCACTGCCTGACCCTTTATGTCAAGTTACTCAAATGGCTTTTAGTTCAAGATGGCAGCCGATTTCAAGAAATTAACCCATTTCCACCAAGTTGTCCCTGTGACACTGAAGTGCTCTGCTCAAAATATAAATTAAGCCAAAACTGAGTTTAACCTAGTTTCTTAATCTGATCTTTGTGGGAATTATTTTGTGTTAAACTTTTCATTTCTTCACCTCATTGATTCTCCAGTCACACGCTATCTCAGCTTCCTTTCTCTCCCTACCTTTGACAGTTTCCTGTAAAACAACCCTGATCCTCAGCCTAAGCTCTCTTTCTCTGCTATCCGCTGAGCTTCCCTGCCTGGCCTCCATCTCCAAGCTCCCTCTCCCCACGGCTCTCTCATCTCACTGCCCTGCTTGACAGCTTCATCTGATCCACAGGACTTTCAGCTAGAATATCTGGCATTCTGCCCTACCCACAGGACTCTAAATCCCACGGTTCATCTTCTTAGGGCTACCTTCCTCTACCGTCTTCTTCCCACCAGCTCTCAATGTGTGGCAAGAGTTGTCGTTTCACTCCTGACTAGATCGCAGGTAAGGCTCTCAAGGGTTAGCTCGCCTGTTCTTGCAATCCTGTAATACTTGGACACATAAGAGGAGGCAGATATTGCATCCTTCATATGCAGTAAATGGTGTGTCCCCATGTAAAGTGACAGAGGCTTTTCCTAGTGGCTTCTTGATGAGACACACTGACTCATGCAGTGCCGCATCTATTCATGAAAGAACAGTGGTTTTCTGAGGGACAAAAGCCAGCTGTACTTTGTCACCAAGAAGAGAAAAGTGAATATGACTCTTGTGGCACTGGATAAATTAATCATGGTTAACAATCTAAACTTGAAATAATATCCAAGCTGGTGTTTTTTTATAAATCTGACTACAAAAACTGCTATTGAAAGACTTTACACTATATATTCAGCACAGCATAATTTCAATACATGAGAAATGAAAGTTGATAATTTGGTATTTTATAGATAAAACAATTAATCAAAACATTAATTCACACATAATACACAATTTAAAAATGAGATAGAGCTTGGAGATGGACTGGAGTCCTAATTATTTTTGTCTTTTGGTGTGATCCAAGGGCTTTTTGTTACTGCTTAGCCATGTGCCTCTTTCTCTTCCTCTACCATTTATTTCTTCCTCTATGCTGCACTTGAGGATGGCTGGCAGTGAAACCCCACTGACCTCATCACATAGCACTGTGCACTTCACAGATATAAGAAGTAGTCAAGGCAGAGTAGCCGACGTGATCCTGGGAGTGAATGTGATACAAATTACTGTAATGCTTTTCTGGAGAGTTAATAAGTGTCAAAATTGTGTCCGTGTGTCGGTGTGTCGTACTTTACAATGGATGTGGGTGTTTTGATGTGAATCACACACTGTCAGCTAAATTTCCTTGAGAAGGGACTCACTCTCGTCATGGCAACTTTGTGATGTATAATACTGGGATACACAGTAAGTAAAATTGGCTGGACTTGGTTTCATGTCACTATTGCACATGTAGACCTGAATCCTACTAGACACAGTTTTACATCACAAAAACGAAGACTTGAGACATGACTTGGACTTGAAAGCGGTGGGACTTGCCTTAAGAACCTAAGACTTCAAAGCTAAAAGAAAGTCTCAAGTTTTGACCTCTTAAATTCAGGATTTTTTTTTTTTTTTCAGTGATGACTTACAACAAATCTGTGATATATCGCACCTTTGCAAAGCACCTCATGCCATGACTTATGAGTTCAACAGTTTAAATCAAAGTGTAAAATTGTAAGAGTGAAATCCAACAAGTTTATGGGCACACTCAAGAGTGGAGGAAGCTTTGGGACAAACGGTATTATTTTGCTAGAGGTAAACAGACAGCACAGACACACTACCCTGACTAGGCTTGGGCTGGCCAACTCCTCCCCCTTCTGGTCAGACAGACATACCCCCCTCCCATCCAAACACATGGACACACACTCTCCATCTCTCTCACGTACACACACAGCCCCTGCAACCCCCCCTCCTTTTTTAGTCAGACAGAGAGGGTCCCCACTGCCCCTAAGCCCCTGTTAAAACCACTCCTCACCTCCCATGTCACTAGGCCATGTCTGTCATTTTGAATCCGCCCATCTTTTCCCGCTCTCGCACAGAGGGCCAAGAGGTTAATAGGGACCGAAACAATGGTCTAGCGCAGACACAACAAACAATGGCCCGTGGGAGCCCGTTGCCTATGGGCTGCATCATCTCCAACCATGCCCTGCATGTTCTGTTTCTGCTTTTTTTTGCCCTCTTTATCCTCATCTCTCCTTCTTTCTCTTTCTTTCCCTCCCTCGCTCTGAGTCCCTGTCAATACCCTTGTCTCCTGGACAGTCATTTATACCTATTTGCAAGGTTAATTGCCATTTCATTGGCTGCTATTTATATTATAAAAAGCCTTGTTAGGAGACTAATGAAGTGACTGTGAAGATGCTGCAGAAAGGTAATTACGGTTAACAGTCAGGTGGTGTAAAGGGAAGAGGATGTCACATTGTCATTTCAGTGGAAGAGTTGAGCGTAATTATTTCTCTCTGCTGGTGTTGGGAGGGTGATAGGGAAGGGGAAAAGCTGTTAAATATCCAGTTAGACAGGTGTGTGAAGCAATGAGGAGGGAGGAACAAGGTCCTCGAGGGGCAGTGTTATGGTATATGTGATGTGTATGTGTCTTCCAGAGAGACAGAGAGAGACTGAGAGTATGTTGTCCCTGTCTAAACCCATTTTACCTCATTCAACTCATTTCTAAAATTACATTTCATTAATGGTGTATAATAAAATGTTAACACCTGACAGAGAAACAGTTAGGTATGACAAACAATTATTTTATGACATGACTAATCGAACAGTCGGTTACACTAAGTGATAATTGGTGGATCAAGGTTATTTTACATCATCCTGTAAGAACAATGTCACTGCTTTGGGCTGGAGTTTACTGGCAAACTGAGTTAACTGAGTGATGTTCATAATGTAAATCTCATTATCTATCATTATCTCATTATCACTATCATTATCTCCTCTTTGCGTGGGAGTGCACGACCGTGTGTGTGTGTGTGTGAGCCTGTGTGTGTGTGTGTGGGTGCTTTGTCAGAGGCTACTTTTGGGGATACATTTCAGACTGAGGACCAGGGACAGCTGATTACTGGATCAGTAATAGTAGTATGTATGTATGTATGTATGTATGTATGTATGTGTGTGTGTGTGTGTGTGTGTGTGTGTGTGTGTGTGTGTGTGTGTGTGTGTGTATGTGTGTGTGTGTGTGTGTGTGTGTGAATAAGAGGTCAGTAGAGAGTACATACAGATAATTTGGATCAGTATATATATTAATAGACAATTGACACATCTGAACATCTAATACAAATACAATATGTCACTGATTAATAAAACTTTACTGTGAAACGTTAATAAAAATGAACTTGTATGTACTGCAGGTTGATTTGTTTTACCTTTACACGATCAATGCCAAACACTTCATTCAAGTTCAGCTGCCCTCTGAGGGACATGTCATAAATTCAGGTGTGAAAAGATTTTGTTTTATGTTTTTTTTTGCATTTGTGAAATGTTAAGATTTACTTCAGTACACTAGAATGAATATTATATAAATGTAACATATTTTGCTGGTGCATTGGGGTTTTTTAATGGTGAATCTCCCATTTTACATGTTGAGAATTGATATATCCCTCTAACATATCTTTAATTCTGTCTGTTAACCACATTAAAATATTGGTCTATCTTTAATGTCTACAGACAGTAAAATAGTGAACATTTAGTTTTTTTACTTTTAAACAGATGTGTAGCCTTTCTATGATGACATTGCTTTTATATTTATGTGGACTAGACAGAGCCTAGACCTAGACAGTGTGAGAACAGCAAAAGACAGAGAGAGGGGAGAGGTGAGAGAGAGAATATGGGGAAGAATACAATGAAGTGGCTTAGCAGGCTGAGGCTTCCCAAATCCTTCCATGTGCCCATACGGCAAGGTAAGGTAGAAAAAGAGTCAACTCTTCTGTTTGCTCAGCAACCTTACCCGACAGGGAGGCAACAGCGAGAGAAAAGGGGCAAATGTGTTGGGCGGATAGGAAGGGATGGCAGGCTGGTGTAGGGATACAGATGGGGTCGATTGAGGTCACATTGTTGATTTCATTCTCTATTTTCTGTCCGCTTTGCCATTCACCCTCCCCTACACACACACACAAACTTGTTTTGCAAGGCTAACACACACATCTACAGAGACACACACATGTACCAATCCTCTGGAACCCCCCAGAGAGAAGTGATCAGGGGGTGTCCCCTCCAAACACACCCTCCCATCTACCCCCAACCCCCTCGCTTATTCTGCTCTGCCATTGCGTTTTGTCAGAGTCAGCAACAAAACGGACGGTCAAGAAAAAAGATAGGGAGAAAAAAAGGGAAAAAAAGAGTATCGATTAGCCTTCAGAGCTCCACGTGGGCCACTTTCATCGATTAGGAACGAGAGAGCAGCAAAGCACCAGCCATGTTTCTTCTCTCTCTCTCTCTCTCTCTCTCTCCCACTCCCTCACTCTCCCTCTATCTCTCCAGGGTCCTTTGTCCATGAAGAGAGCGATATAATGGCCCTTTGAGAGGAAGTGAAGGAGGGAGGCAGGAGACGGAGAAGAGAGGCAAGGGACAAAGTAGAGGAGGAGGGAGATGGAGGAAGATGAGGAAGAGGGGGGTGAAGGCTGTGGTGTCTAGAGCGGGATAGGAGAGTTCGGGCCTTGCGGCATGGGGGGAAGTGTACGGAGGGATGGGGAAAGGGGGAAGGGAGGGAGAGGGAGAGGTAAAGAAAGACACCAAGGCGAGAAGAGAAAGTCTCAATGACAAAAGGTCGGGGCAGCTGGGCTTAGGGCGACGGGGACCAAAGGGAGCAGCGGGATAATCTGCTAAAGCCCAGAAAGGAGAGATTCAGCATGCGCGCCACCCTCGTAGGGCCTAAGAGCAAATTTGCACATAAATAAGGAGCCAACTTTGCTTTGAACGGGAGGTCGAGGGAGAAAGCATCAGAAAGAGAGAGAGAGTCACAGATACAGAGCGAAGTGCTGGAGACTCAGCTGCCTGCTGGCTGGTCGCAACTGGACCAAGACAAAGTTCAGCATTTCAAGCTCCGCAAGGGAGGGCTTTTCTCATGTTTGAAAAAGTAAGCAAAGATATTTATCACTTACTCCCCCCTCCACCTAAGTTATTTCTCTTCTCCTTAGCCTCCCTGGGCCCTGAGCTTTTTTAGTTTGGCCCTCAAAGACTCCTCTGTCTTCTGTGTCGACATCCCTGGACTCGGGGGACATGTGTGTGTTTTCTGAGGGCTGCAGGCTTTGTTGTGACTGCAGTGCACCTCTGAGATGCCGGGCCATTAATGGTCATATACAAGGCACAGTGCCGAAACACACATATGCCCTCATGAAAAATAGACTGGCTGTGTGGAGAGAGATTAAATTTATTGCACTAATTCACATGACATACAGAATATGTAAACCGACTAATCAAGGCAGTCAAACACACAGTTTATAAATTATATAATGTGCAAAATATTAGTTTCAGTTGATTTATATATTGAGTAGCTCAGAGTCAATACCCCAGTTGTTGACTGAATACTTGAAAATCCCTTTTAACCTAACCACTACCTGAAAAAAATATGCGCACCAGTGAAACACACAGACTCCCAAATGTATATTTATGAACATTCCCTCAGACACTTTCAAACATGTGCACAAATTTATACAATAGTAATCACTCTATGTAGATGCTTTACAGCCTTAATTGGATTTAAATCTTCTCCTGGAATACCTGTGTAATAACCAATTGTGTACCACCTGCTAACAGGTCAAGTATAAATAAAAGCCTCTTTTGTATTGAGGCACTTACTGTATCATTAATAATCCTAAAGAACATTTTACACAGCTTCTAGTAATGTGTCAAACATTTTCTTCATAAATTATGGTTTTCTTTTCAATCAGGTATGCTGTGCTTGAAAAGGTGGTTCTGGGGGATGAGTTCTTGGAAAGAAGAGTGATTCAGGAATGAGTTGAGCCAGTGCAGGTACTTATTGATCAGCCTTGGAAGTTATGAACTAGCTGTCATTTCCCTTTCATGAGCAGCTCAATAGGTATTGACTGCAGATGAAAAGCGTGTGCAAGTATGGCCGGCCTTAAGGACAGGACAAAAAGAGGAGGAGACGAGGAGAACTCAATGAGGCCAGCATATGGGCCCTTGACATGTGCTACATTATTTTATGTAAGGCCAAGTCTGACATGGACACACAGGCAAACATCCAGACCGCGGTAAGCACACAACATATCCAGTAGCACATGCATCTGGCTAAGTGGCCTTGTGCGGTTTGAGACGTGATGAGATCACAGTAAGAACACATAGTCATGTGGAGAGGGAACAGGAGGAGAGATAAAGATGGGGATTGGAAATGGAAGGCAAGAAGGGGGGAGCTTGGCGGACAGAGGTGCATAGATGAGCGGAACTGTGGGAGAGCGGAGGATTTGTGGACGTGGCGTGTGGACACGTCACTGTGCGCAAGACCTCCAGCCGTTGTGTTTGCAGCCAGTGGACATTGACAGGCATGTGTCGCCCACTGAGCACCATCCAGATCACAGACACCCTACAAGGCACAGATGAAGGGAGGGCTTTGGGCCTCCCTAATCCCAGCTCATCCGTGTTCCATGTTCCGCGGCTCCCAACCATGCTTAGCAGAATTTCACGCCAGAGTCTTTCCGCAAACCTAAATCCAGCGCGCTACACTAAAGGGATAAGGCCAGGGTGGCAATAGGATGAGCAACCTTTTGTCGCTTACAGACAGACACCTCTTGGTCTCTTTTGACTCGATCTGTCTTTGCTATCCTCTTTCATATCTCTTTTTCACTTCTAGCCCTTGATCACAGTTCAGTCTGTTTTTTATACAAACTTGTGTATTTTTATTCTTAGTTTTTATCCAGCTCACTCCTATCCTTATTCTTTCTCTAATGTGAGCGGCCTAATTCGCTTAAGAAAGAAACCATCTCGTTGGCCTTCCCTGAGTGAAGCGAGCAGAACGATGTTTGTGCAGCGATGAGGCACAGACACAGGGTGGGGGTAAAGAATGGAATTAAATAAAATCAAAAAGGGAAGAAGAACTAAAGAAATGAAGGTAGATAGCAACCTCCCCCAGCAATCTACTTTACTGAACAGGAGCGCCCACAGAAAAGGAAGCATGGTTTGAATTGCTGCCATCCGATGCCAGCTGATGCCATCCCTCTCCCAGAGACACAGGCACATTGCTGCGGGCGCAAAGGGAGCAAATTCACACCAGAACTAAGTCTTCCTGAAGAATGGTGAAGCAGGAAAACAACAACTAAGCATGTTAGTTTCACCTCCACAAATATGCATGTGTGTTGGCAGAGAAATGAAAGATGAGTGGCCCTTTGCAAAACCTAGACAATTACAACAGAGCAGCACTCTTATGTGCTGCACAAATAACGCCTCCCCAGGAATCACCAGTGATGGGAAGCAAATGTGAAAGCTGCCATTGGATTTTTTGTGATGAGCAGAAGAATGCCGGTATTTACTGCATGTTATCTCAAAACCCAAACACATTAGGGGCTATTCAGCACACAGAAGGTTGAATCTTTCAACTCATTCATTCTGGGCATTTTCATCATTCTGTTTGTCTTTAGGGCAAATTATCCTCTTTAGATTGGTTTTGATTCTAGACAGTCTGAGAATCAGCATGATGAAATACTTCACTATAGTTGAAATTCTATAAGCAATGCACCATTAGTTTAAAACCCCCAGTATAGTATGCTCAGTAAAAGTTACACTTGGCAGCACTTTGCAGACCCCAAATCAGGGTGATCCTACACCAGCACACTTCTTTGTTCGTGAGCTTGCAGTTACCTGCCTGTAGCCTACTACTCACACATCCTAATTACAAGATACATAGGCCTTTCCTAGCAATATAGTGTGATCGCTAGCCTGTCTCCATCTCTGTGCTTGGGCATACAGCTGACTGCTGAGCAGTTTACTTCAGCTTTGATAGCACAGCATCAACAGCAGGACCTAATGGGGTGCATGACCGAGAGATCTGAGCACAGGCCTTCCATATGCATCTCCCCACTGCATCACAAATCTCATGCAGCATTACCATGGGCCTGAGAGAGAGGGGTAAGCTACGCTACGCTAGCGATGTTCAGTCACGTAGCATCACAGTAAATGGGATTTTTCAAATTTGTGTGTGCATGTGCATTCTTGTGTGTGTGCGTGTGTTTGTGTGCAAAATGTGAGCACAGCCTCTTTGGGGTTGTAATTTGCAAGGACTGTGTGGAGGCTTCGCTAGTGTGTGTTTGAATTTCTTGTGTGTGAATGTGGGACTGAACGCGTGTGTGTAGAATATCATTATGCGTATGCGTGTTTGTAACCGCCTCTGTGCAAGTACATGGTGAGATGTTGTTTACTGCCTCTTCGGCGGCTAGACTGCATGACGGCAGCCAACACTGGGGGGGTAAAATAGCGAATGGGTGAGGGGAGACAGTGCCAGGGTTATATAGCGGCTAACTGGGGAGCTGTTTAGTTTTATGTTAATTGAAGGGGCTTACACAGAACTCTATTGACAGTTAACATGCCCTTCAAGGTGTTCTTTGTGGTTCAGCACTTCTGTCAAGACAGAGGCAGTCATTTTGCTTCACCTTTATTTATATGCTTGACTACTCAGAACATTATGGAACACTGTGGGGCCCAGTAATAGATGTAGGAGGGGGGCAGGTCTGTGTGTGGGAGGTCAGATACCTCACAGACGACCCAACCAGGTGTCTAGGTGAGTCATCCAATGGGGGAGGCTGTCCAAGATGGGGTAACTAAGGGTAAGGGAAGAATAGAAAATAATAAATTAAGAACTATCAGAGTTTTTTCTAGATATTATACAAACCTGACAAGGTGAGGTGACGAGTAAGAGAGGTTAGGGTAGATTTTTCTGTGTAAGGTCGTATGTCTTAAAAAGGTAATATTTGAAATAGAACCTTGTTTGACCTCTGCAACAATCATTATACGTGTTTGCCTACATACAAATAATACCAACTGAACTTCGCACATCCCCGTCTGTACATTTCAAGCAGAGAAGCATCTTTCATTTGAATTCATGAACACACTTGAAGACTGTTTTGATAAGTGGAGTGTGAGTGTCACTGCCATTTCATGTCTAATTGGTTGGGTATACATCTCTAGACAGGACCAGACAGGGTTTCCCACTCGAAGATCAGAGGGCTCAAATACCAGCCCAGTCTTCCATCACGCCACCAAGGTCACCTGTCACTTAGCATCCCTCGACCACTGTGCATGTTTGATTTGGTTGACACATTAACAGACAACTGTGACATTTAGTTGTGGATGCTAAGAAGACTATGCCCTTTAAACTCCATCTTCACACTCAGCAACCCTGTGATTCTGCCAGAGCAGCAACAGGGCATGTTTTAAAAGTGTAATCGCCAATTAGTAAGTGATTAAAAATGCATTGGAATCAATTAGTATTTAACATAAGGTGAAGTTAAACCACATACTGCAGTAGCCTCTACTGCTGTACCACTGCCCTACACCCTATTAATCAAACACATGTAAAACTCATTATGCAACCATCAAATTAGCATCAGCACTTTTGCACTAAATGGAAATAACAAGGCTCTGATACTCCAAACATTGTCATTTTCGGTCAATAAGACAAGAAAGAACTCCCAGGAAAAGAACAGTGATGAAGTACAACAGGATAGAATGAAGTCACTATGTTAATATTAGCTTGGTTGAGAAATGTCAAACTAGTGAGGTGCACTACATGGCTACAGCTAATCATTTAGGTTAATTGAGGTTTCCAGAAAGGTATGTCTTGTATATTCTCCAGCTCTGCTTCTTGTGACTGCTCCCCCACACAGTCTAACACATGCCAGTAGGGAGAGGGAGGGACCCACTCTAATTATGCAACCCACTATTATCATGGTATGACCTACCGCTAATTAGAGGAGATGCCAGTTGATGCTACAAGCTAAGGTAGGCACGGTTAAACATTTTTTCACAACCCACCCTAAAACATAGCAAAAAGGGAGAGGGAGATGATGAACTGATGGTGAACTTATCAATGGGGCAGCAAAGTCCTTCTAATCACTGGGCCTCTACTGAGTCTATTGAGTCTACTTTCTTACCATCTTGTCTACCTTTGTGCCCTGGTCAGCTCGGCAAATCAATAACACAAAGTTCTAAATGTGTGTGTATACGACCCTGGGGTGGCCCTGTGATGACCAGAAGCCAAGCATACACTCCACTCCACTATGGCACTGGAACCTGAGCACATGCATAAACCTGCTCGTCGTGCAATAAAGATGATTTAGCACTGTAACTCTACCTGCCCGCCACAAGTCTTAGGTTTGTGTGCCTTTTGATTAATCATGGGCCAAGAGGGATTTATTGTATGGGGGATATTTGCCTCAGCGATTTAATAATGGTGGAGGAGGAACACAATTAATCAGAGGGGGTCCACACATGCCCCCCTTCTAAAAAATGTGTAAAATTAATGACTATGAATATGTATATTTGTTTGTGAGCTGTGTGGTGTACAGTGTGTGCATACTTGTATTTTAGCTGCATTAGTGCATACAGTGTTCAATAGTAATCCTGCGCTCTGTGAATAACAATGCGTGCTATGAATAGAGTGTATATCTATATCATGGGTGGCCGGTATTGCACAAGCATGAGTTGGTGGAACTGTTTATTATTGTGTTTTGATTCAACATCTATGGGTGCATCAAATATCTCAGCTCCCTCAGCCTGTTCACATGTACACACTAACAGTCAGACAGAAGACACACACACACACAAACAACACCACATTCTTTACTTTTCCCTTCCCCTGTGCAGTGAATACGCTCTCCGACTCTTGCAGGTATGGGAACCTCCCTCCCACTCTCATAATCATGTAGGAGCAGCCTGGCACTATAGAAAAATAATGATGTGCCGTCCTGTTGGCTCATTTATCAGCATGTTTTACAACAGGCGCCGGGTGGAAGTAATTAAACTCTGCCATCATTACAATGAGCCAGGCCCCCCTCTTAATAGACACCCAATGAGACACTAGAGGCCTGCCTGGTAATTGTAGCTCCAACTATCTCTATCTCTCTTTCTGTGTGTGTGTGTGTGTGTGTGTGTGTGTGTGTGTGTGTGTGTGTGTGTGTGTGTGTGTGTGTGTGTGTGTGTGTGTGTGTGTGTGTGTGTGTGTGTGTGTGTGTGTGTGAGAGAGAGAGATTGTACAATCCCCTTGTTTCATGTGTAGTTTTAATTAGTGAAGAAACAGAGCTGATAAGCAATTGAGAAAAAGGGAACGAGCGAGTGAATTACAGAAAGAAGGTTAGGGTCTTCGCTCCTCTGAGTGTCTCTTTGACCCCTTCATTTAACACTGGACAAGTAAAATTAATCCATTCAGTAGAAAATGTGGATTACAAGTTGACTCTAAAAATCAGAGCAGTGAACCAACATTACCTCATACAGAATACAATATCTGATCATGCGCCACCATCTAAGCCTTACAGAACGTTTAGACAGCAGGCAATTTAGCAAAAAAGTGTTCATGTTTTTGAGCATGGATGTTAACCTACCCCATTGCAACCTACTCGGGAAATCTGAGGGAGGACACTGAGGAGGAAAAGAAGATAGAGGTTATGAGCCCATCCATTCGATAAACAGATAAATACCTTCCATGGATAACCTGGCACTTACAAGATTTCCGTAATAATCTAATAAAAGCTCAAATTGATCTTCTCTGGGGACCATGCAATCCTGGAGCGATATAGAATGCATATAGTCAGTACAATGTGGAGTCTCCTCTGTATGTGCTTTTACATCAGTGTTCTAGGATATCATTAAGAAACTGCAGGGTCTCCAAGGATCAGTATGGTTTAAAAAAAAACCTCCATTGCTTGCATAATAAAGAAACGCTACAAATAAAATGAATGGAATTTGTCTGTTCCGGAGACAAAATCGAATGACTCAGGCAAGTTGGCGTGGTCAGACTGGGATATTTTAAGCTCATCTGTCATACTGAAACAATTATTGGTGCTTTTCTCAAGGATACATCTGCTATTAAGATGCCTGATTGGAGATTTACATTAGATCGCTTGCCAGCTCACTATGCACAGTAGTTCCTTTACCATACCTGTACCATTTAGTATCACTTACAGCTCTAATGGCACAATTACCCTTCACCACCAGCACTAATAGTGCTCTAAGAGAACCTTTTGACGTAGGGCTGATGTTATGACCCTCGTACATACCCCTTCAAACCCCCATCTAGCTCCCACTCCAATGTCTGCATTCAGAACCCTCCAAAGCCCTTGCTCTCTAGATATTGATTAGGCCCACAACCCCAACTGCTACCCCCACTCTGTAACGCCAATCCTCCCGCTACTTATCTGGCTCCTTTCTTTACCATGCTCTCTCCACCTACCCTAATCCCATGATAATCAAATAGGCCCAGACCCGCTCTTCAGTGCAGTACCAATTAGTCGGTGAACGGGTCTGGGGCTTGTGATAGTGGTACCAGCAGAGGTGGCAGCAAACATAGTAGTATCCAGGGAGGCTGTAAACATCCATTAGCGGTTAACCGTCCCTACTCATTTTTCCTCCCCAAAGCTCTCTCATTAGTGCAGTGAGCCCTGACAGGTAAACAGCACTAATGGGAACGGCCTATCAATAAACGCCTCGTGTGTTAACAGGAAGTGGTATAAGGGGGACTGAAGATATGGACCAACAGTGATAAAGATGGGGAAGAGGCAAATTCTCTAATATAAATAGCTATAAACATGGGGAGGTGGTAGGTTACTAGTGATAGATACTGCGTTGTGTATTTGATTGTGTACCTGGGCGTTTCACTTAGAGGTAGGGAGAATGTACTGTTTCAGAAACAACTAGGCAAGAAAAGTAGAAGCAATTTTGGCCAAGAAAAGATCTAAGACATCATCTAATAAAATATGATCTGAAGTCTTTTGAAAGTCACTTTGATGTGACTCTGGTAATGTTGGCATATAGTAGCGAGGGTACTTCAAGGCATGACCTCAGGTGTTTCCAAGACTATGTTTATATTTGGGTATTGTGAGTTGCTGAACGTGTAACATCCCTTTGTGTTAATGCTTACACTTTGTGTATCGCCGCTCACATGAAAGAGTGAGGAAAACTGGAAGGTAGGACCAAGGAGGGACTTAAGAAAAAGAAAGAGAAAAAAGAGAGTGAGGGTAGGAAGAAGGGCTGAGAGGGCTAGGGGGAGATGAGAGAGAGATGTTATTTATGTTTGGAGCAGGTTCACTCCAAGTTCACCTTACCATGAGACGTCCCCGGGCGGTGACAACTATACTGCTGCTGATGTTTGTGTGTATGTGTGTGTGTGTGTGTGAGCGAGCATGTGGGTGTGTGTGCGCGATCTCATGTAACTGCAGAATACACCCATGTTTGTGTATTTCTTTATCTTTACATAAACGTGTATATGGGAGTGTGTGCATATGTGTGTCTAAACTGAGGGGTCAACCAGTAAGCAGTAACCTCTTAGAGAGGACAAAGCATGTGGGGTGGATGCACTACATGCTGCACTGTGTGTGCTCTGTGTGTGTCGGGGGCCCATTACTTAGGCTGTGGAGCACTAAATCAGCAGTGCTACTGCAGTGGATAAAGCCAATGATACACGGATTACAGCCACACTCGGTCTCTGCTACCCGCATTTATCCACAGCCCCACAGATAAAGAGAAGGCACATGCATGTGTACGTACGTGGGTGTGGGTGTGCATGTGCGTGTGTGTGTGTATGTGTGAGACTACATATGGGCCTGTGCCTGCATTAACATCATCTGTGTGTGTGTGTGTGTGCGCGCACACGCCCATGTTTGCATAAATGCTTGAGAATGCATGTGTGTAGTTTAGTTCATCTATGTGTGTTGAAGTACTTGATTCTACAAACTTCTTTGTATTGAAGTGTGTGTTTACAATAATAACTGACATAAAGAGAGATGGACTGATAGAGAAGACATAGAGAGAGCAATTTAGAGGGAGAGGTCATCATCAAGCAAGACCCTGTTTGAGCAGTTGTCTGTAGCCCGGGGTTGTATGGACTTTAATCCACCGCCAGCCCGCTCCAATAAACAGCACCTTATCCATGTGAGCCCACATTTACCACTTCAACTCCCACCACACAAACCCACTGGCACAACACTAATTTTTATATAAAATATGATTTAACAGCTTACCCGTGGATGGAAGCAGCAGCATTTTCTGATAAAAGTACAAAGTAAAGTGAATTGAAAGCAAAAGCTGAATAGAGATTGAAATAAACTGTAGCACCAAATGACTCCACAACATTAAGCATTTTTAATCTTTCTAGCAAAATATATATATACATTGTCCGCATCCAAGATCCAAGTACAATCCTGTCTCAGACATCCCTCTTAGCTCCAGACTTCTCCAACACCAACCTCATCCCCAGTCCAGTAGTAGACCTCCACTGGTCTAATTACATAGGCTGACCTCCCACAGGTCGCCTGAGTAAAGGCCCCCTAAAGATCAATATTCATTCTTTTAGATCTGTCATCCGCTTTTGACACTATCGACCACGTTCTGTGTCTGCTCTCCCCCTCTCTGTTCTTTACCCCTCCCCAACCCCCATATCAGCGCTTGAATTGGACAAATACTTGCTGATATGGAGATAACTGGTAACGTTGAATTTTGCCAACTTGCATACTATTACTTCTAACTCTGTATTGACACTGACCAATGATGCAAGGGATGCAAGGTACTCATATTGTAGTTATTTCATTAGGCACATTTCTAATTTTCCTGCTAAAAAGTTACAGCTAAAGGTGAAGGGATTTTTTTTTCTTAGATGCAATATGTCACTGGGTTCTGAGAAAAGCATGGCCTCTTGCTCTTACCACCAGTATCCTGTAGAAGTAAATGGCCAATCATCACACCAATATGAAGACACTATGCAAGCCATCCTAATGGGAATGTGGGCTGGTCCATGTGTGTCTGGGAAAAGACAGGCCATTTTTATAATTTACCTTATGTGATACTTCTCAACTAGCAAAGCTGAGTACCATTCAGGTGCCAATTTAGAGTAGAGCCACCTTTTTCATATCAGCTCAGTCTTTACACCACATGTAGTACATCGTTTCAACACATGTAAGCATGTTAAAAAAATACACAAAGGTATGCCGACAATCAAGTGTACTCCATTTTGCTTTCTCTAAAACTCTTTTAATTCCACTAAAAAACTTGAAAGTTCACTTGATTAATATGCTGCATGTATTTTGTATTATTTATTTTTAAATGGGACTATGGGGAGGTTGGGAGTCATAGGGGTAAGAGGGTAACAGCCCAGCACCCTGAGCTAAATTCAGACACTCATCTTTCCACCTGTAGTGCATCATTGACTTTGACTGGGCCCACTGGCCTCATATTCTCTTCAGCAGTGTTATTGTAGATAAGCACCACGTGGCTAATGAACAGAGAGAGGGCTTGTTGAAGGTCAGCCTCTTCATTTAGGGGCCCTCCAATGGGCTGGCCCACTCTGCATGGCTAAACGCATCATCATAATAATGCCAAGGACCCACCATTTTAAAACTCTTGCATCTTTTTTTTTCCACCCTCCAATATTGCCTGGCATCCTTTACTTTATGTATCTAATATTTCCCTTTATCTGAATTATGTTGATTTTCCTGTTTCTTTTTGAAAGGCTTTTAAAGGTCTTGGCAATTATCCCTTTCTGGATGTGCTTAGAGAAGGATGCTGTCCATCCTGTGTCTGCTGATGATAGGAAAACATGATTTAACACAATCAGAGATGCAAAGCGAGGCTGAATAGGGGTGCTGATGTGACCGAGTGCCAAGGCCGGCCAAGGTCACGTTCATATGCATGATTAAGGGAGATGAATTCTACCCTGACCTCTGGTTTATGCCGGAGGGAAGTAGGAGAGTGTAAGTATGTGTGTCTATGATCACTTCTTAGTGTACAAGTGCTGTGTGTCATTTTTTATTCATAATTTAGAAGATTTTCTTTAAAACAAATTCACTCAATTAGATATTTTAGAATGTAATTTATCTATTTCTTCAATTCCAAACTGCTCTTACTGCGCTTTCAAAACTATCTCCTTCCTTTATTCTTGATGATATTGTGAAGTCAATAGGGTCTTTCTGTTCCTCCTCCCCTCCTTCCCCCTCCTGGATAAAGGGGAGGTGTATGTGGTCTCCCTGCTCTCTACTGTCCCCTCCTGGAGGGACCAAGTAGCTGGTTTCCCCACACTGACACCTGCCCATCACACATACAACTTATTCATTAGGTTCCCGCTCTCACTTCAGAATTTAGAGAATACAAAATTGAATCGTTTATTTGGCTTTTTCTCAGATATCTGATTTAAATGAAATATGCCCTCCTGAAAAAAGGGTCACACTGAAGGAAAATTCACCACAAGAAACAATAGTTTATGTCTGCATTAATAGGAAGTGGCAATGAAACCCAGTGTGCTAAACTTCTATTGTTTTTTATTACCAAACGCAGAGGTGAACTGTATATTTGTTCACACTGTGTGCTATTTTAATCTATCTGCTTTATTGGCCTTCAAATAATGAAATGTGAGTACCATCCTGCACATCTTTGCTGAAAGCATTCATTTAAGGGATACATTTGTGTCTGTAATAAGGAGAAGGTGACAGTGTCCCCCTTTAAGCACAGTATTGTGTGAAGTACAGCATAGTAAAGTATATTGCACTATAAGGTATACATCAGGTGAGGGTTATTACTGTAAAAACTAAACACTGAACAATAGTGTTGTACTGTAATTTTTGCCCTGATCCCCATTTCTTCCCAGTACCTGTTTCATGTTTCTGTAAGTGTCCGGTCCAGCTCTACAGCCAGCCCCAGTATGCCAGCTGGCTGGGGGAACAGCCAGAAGCCTTATTTACCCCCCCTACAGAGTCTCCCCTATGAATACTAATGGGGCAATGCTACCGGGGCCGCAGTGAAAGAGAAGATGGGAGCAAGGAAAAGGAAAGATGGAAAGAGAGAGAGAAAGAGAGACAGAGAAATGTTAGGGGAGAGAGACTCCTCTTGAGATTTCGCCTTCTTACACACACACACATACACACAAACACACAGCACCCCGAATCGCCCTCTTTGCCCTACCTTCACAGTTAACGAGATGCAGGGATCATTTCGTGTGAGAAAAAGGACTCCTTTAGGTTTGCCTCCTGAATTACAATGCTCATTTGATCATCATTGTTTTCTAAAAGAGCCAGGAAGGAGAAAAAAAATACTAAATTATTTTAGGCAAATTTTCTTTCCTTTTCTCTGCTACCTTACTTTCCTTCTTCCCAGCTCCCAGAGACTTCCAATGTTCTGCCAATGCCCCAACGGACCTGCAAATGATGGCTGGAGAAGGTGGAGGGAGGAAGGAAAGGAGGAGGGGTGTGAGGGTGCAGGAAAAGGAGAACAGGAGTGAGAGGCCTCCACAGCAAAGGGCCAGGTGTCAATCACCTCCTCAGGTGGGTTTCTGAGACATTATACCAGGCATGTACTGCGCAGCACCAATATCTAGGGGAATTAAAAATACACTGGCAGACAGCAGAAGACAGGGGACGAGAAACGGTGAGAGAGGGGAATGGGAAAAAAAGTAGGAGAGCAAATGGGACAAAGGGGATGTACAGGGAGATGGGCCTGGATGATGCAACGGTTGGAAAAAGAATTCAAAGAGTGCAAAGTAGATTCACTGAAAGTCATTACCTGCCACAAATTACCTGGACAACAAGCTTAAAATAAATAAATAAATCAGTTTGCATCAACAACAGAGTAGAGCGGGAGAGACTGGGGAGAGGCAAGAGGAAGAGAGGGTGGAGGAGGACGGGAAGGAGGCGGAGGGGGGCAGTGGCTGGAGAGAGATGAAAAATCGATGGACAAACAAGTGAGAAGGCGCTTGCAAAAAGGAAGCCAAAGGGGGGAAAAATTAAGCATTTAAAGAAATTCTGTTTTGGTGGTGTGGAGGAGGATGAGAAAAGGAGAGAGGGGGGAGGAGGTGGGAAGCCGGGAGCACAAAAGCGCCTGAGGGTGGGGGGTTGGTGGTGGTGGAGGGGCTGAGTGTGGCAGAGACGGACGGACCACAATGCCCTGCAGCTCGATAGGGTTGAGTGACCACATCAGGTCTAGAGGCAAGCGGCGAGACATGGGCAAAACTTGATGGCTTTAAGTCAGGAGGATTAGATTTAGGGTCTCTCTCCCTCTCTCTTCAACCCCCCTTTTCCCTCCACCTTTAACCCCCACCCCACCCCACCCCTCCACTCTCTTCATGTCTGTTAGGTGGACTGCTCCGGTGCAGGTCGTCCAATCAGTAAAGAGAAGGACCAAAGTATTACTAATAGTCTGGTTTTAATGTTTCAAGTGGTAAACCGGAGAGCTGGCCCGTATGCTCGGCACCAAGGTAAACAGGTCAATAGTATTGATCCTGATTCTGACTCTCTCTCCCCCTCTCTCTCTCTCCCCCTCTCTCTCTCTTTCATACACACACACATACAGCTTCTCAGCTCAGAAACATGGAATGCATTAGAAGGTTTCTGCATTGCACCGAAGTTGAGGATGGGGAGTTGACACATGCATACACACACACACACACACACACACACCTTTTCTCAATATTCACACATGTGAATGTGAACAGTAAAGCACAACCTAATACTCAAATCCCACAGGCTTTGAGACACCTAGACATGGAACAAACAGCTACATACAAATGTACTTTGACTTCCTCATGTCGTCATGTCTAATTTCACTGTGTCTAACAAAGTAAAATAAAAATATGTGGTAGGTAGTGGCCCACACTCAGCAGCAGCAGCTGCACCCAAACACGAGTACAGAGCGAGTCATTTGAATACAGATTCCTATTGTCCTTCTTATGTCAATAAAACTCACAGTGCTAAGGAACTAGCGTGGTCAGCAACATTATGAGACTAATTAGCATTTTCTTCTTTCTTCTGCTGGTTGATCTGTTTAAACAAGCCTGGGGGGTCTGCTGTACTTACTGTAATTAAAGCAAAAGGAGCGACTCTTGCTTGAGAGAAGGAACACATAAAGGAAGGCTTCCTCACTAGAGGGACCTCGAAACTGCACAACTAAGTATCCCACAGTGGGTTTTGCACAAAGAAATACAAAGGGCTATACAATAGGTAAAGTTGGCAGGTTAGTGCAGTGGTTAGTGCGTTTTTCACCCAAAGGGCTTCAGATTTGTCCCTTAATATGGCCATACCTGTCGAAACATCGCTGTATTATACTTTTTTAACCCCTAGCAACTCCAGGAGCGCAACAAACTTGCTGAAGCTGCACCCCAGCCTGGCAAAAGATAATTCCCTTTCGGCGATGAATAAAGAATATCAAAAATGATAAAGGAACGAGCTGCAATAAGTACACAGTGTGATTGGTGGGGGAAAAAACGGAGGAAGATAGTGTTTCTTGCTTGCCTTTTCTTTTTCTATACTGCTGAGAAAGTAAGTGAAATTAAATAAAAAAATAAAAACCAAAGTCTTGGAGGAAATTTTTTTGGAGAAACATTGACAGCTTTTATAGGGTGATGTGAAATCAAACAGACAACTCCACTCCTCTGATACTGCTCAGTCTTTTCTGGCTGTGGGCCATGTTAGCCGTAGCGGTGATCACTGAGGCATTAACAGCACAGCAAAGACATCGATGTAATGCAGCCACTCTGCTTTAGATTATGACACTTAGCATGGATTGAATAACCCTTATTATAGCGTTCATTTAAGCTAACATGAGGCAAATTATAGGCTATCATGACACAAATACCACTGCTGTTTAGACAAGAGCTGACACTAAGGAACTGCTGTTGCGTGATTTGGCCTGATGTGATTGATGCAACAATTTGTCTAATGTGAAGTATCTCTGATCTAAAGGATGTAATTATTTCATAAGTGTATAATTATTTCGGAAAAGAGTTATTTTGGAATGAATTGTCCTCAAACTTCATGATTTTTTTCAGAATCACTAAATATTTTTTCAAGCATGCTCTCTAATTTCCTCACACACACACACACACACACACACACACACACACACACACACACACACACACACACACACACACACACACACACACACACACACACACACACACACACACACACACACACACACACACACACACCAGGAGCAATTGAGTGTCTTCTTTTTCTAACGGCTCAATGCTCTCAGTGTTCACTTCCTGCTTGTTACAGCACCATTCCTGCCCAAAGATACTGCTGAAAAGTGGCTGCACCCAGCCCTTTAGGCCTACACAACTGCCACTGCTGTTTCCACACACATGCAGAGGGACATAGATTATTCATTTGGCTCGCTCTTCAGCAGCAAAGCCCTTTCCCTTGTCCTGCAAGTCATCTGAGCCTTCAGCAAATCCTGGAAACTACCGCCTCAAATCCATGATCATCATGAGTCCAACAATTAGCCAGTGAATCAGTTTAGGCCATTCATTTTATATTCTTGAAAAGGCCTTACAACCACAAAACCTCTATTAGTTTAACACTTCTTATTTCGCTGTACATTGTAGGTTAACTGAATATGCAAAAAAACAACACAAAAAGAGTGGAAAAAACTAGATATAATAGTACAAATGCTACAAATAAAAGTGGATTAAATTACTTTTTTAAAGAACTGAGTATCAGTAATATTCTAGCACACACTATCAGTAATATTCTAGCACACCCTAGTCTCCATGCAAACAGTTCACAATAGAAATATATGGTTTACACACAATTTATTGTATATTCTTAGGATGTGCAATACCTAGAAATAGAGCAGAAACTTTTCAGAAGAAGGTATTAACAGTTTGACAGAATGATTTAATGAAGAAAATAGGCTTTAAACTGTGTAATCATTTGCATCATCAAGTTAATTACAGCGATGAAAGGCCTCTCAAATACAAAGGAACAGGAAATTTGTGTGCAAATTGGTTCTCCGTGAAGGTGGAACAACGGATTCGATGGTTGATTTCAATAAAGATTTTCTCAGGCAGTCCGGAAGTTCTGCAGTATTTGTAAATGTCATGTGACAGAAGTAACCCTGCAACGATTACTTGTTACAAATGCAGTGTGCATGCAGGACAAGTCCACAGACTGTCATTAGAAGTAGTCCATACAGGATGCATTTAAACAGTGTGTGTTTGTGTGTGTGTTGTGACATGTCTATAAGCATGTGTGTGTACATTGTTGTCTCTTTCCACATGCTTACATGATACATGATGCGTAGAGTGTGTGTGTGTGTGTGTGTGTGTGTGTGTGTGTGTGTGTGTGTGTGTGTGTGTGTGTGTGTGTGTGTGTGTGTGTGTGTGTGTGTGTGTGTGTGTGTGTAAGCCCTGGGGAAAAACCTTGTCTTAAGTTGCATGTGACAGCCAGCCATCCTGCCAGATCACACTGTCAGCCATGCAACCCAGCCCCAACCACATCCCCTCTGTTCTTCCTCCTCTTTTTCCATACTTTCAGCTCACACTCTCTCCATCCTATCCTTCTATCCATGCTGCAGTCTTAAACAAGCAGCAGCACTTATCAGCCAGAAAAATAATTGGGAGGTCTGCCGCCTGTCCTCCCCTCCGTCCATCCGGGTCGCTTCAGCAGTGTCAGCTCCCATTAGGGAGAACGCCAGGCGCAATGGCAGTCTTACTATCTCTATCACTGACTCTCTTTCTGTATCTGTCTTCCTTTCAATTTTTTTCTCATTCTGTATTATTAACACTCTATCTATCAATATATGTATATATCTATGTTTGGTCATTTTAAGACTCACTTGATATAAGTTGAATAAGAGGGAAACTCTAGTCTTGAAACTCGTGAACACCGAATAACTGAAAGATCAAAACATATTAACAATTAACAATGAAAATCTGCTGTGTATCTTTGCTGGTTTTTTCTCCCCTGCCTTGGCATGAAGAAAAGGGAGAGGGAAACATGGATCTTCTACCTTAAAGGGTCAACAGAGAGACATGGGATGTGTGGCGCAGGGTGAAGTGGATGGCGTTGTGTGTGCTCTCCGGAGCATCAGTACGATGTCACTGTCATGTCACAAGGCCGTCTGAGCGTCTCGAGTGGTCGAGCTGGCTGGCAAGCAGGGAGAGAGAGATAGATACAAGGGGCAAGTGGGAGTTGATGTTGATGTTGCACCGCTGTTGTAGCAGATATGTAGTGGCACGTGTGCGTTGTGTATTTGTGTGCATGTGTGTGTTTCTACACTGAGGAGCCATGACAGGGACAGTGGTTCAGCTGTCATTCCAGGTGCCACGATGCGATTGGCCGGGGCTGACAGGTCAGGGGGGTTCATGTCCGACAGAGCAGCGTGTGGGTGCTTCTGTGTGTCTGTGTGTGTGTACTGTAGTGCAGAAGAGGACACCAGGGTATTACCTCCCAAACGTCACAATCACTGAGCCATGTGGCTCTACCTCTCTGAATAAGCCTGACATGCTGTGACCTTACCTAGCCCACTGGTATTTTGGTGTAATAGCCCTTTATTGATACACAAGGGAGAGTGGCATAATGTAAAAGCAGCTCCTATACACTGACATCAAGTCTATTTACTTATGATACCCTGGGGAAACTGACTGCATATGACCATCTATAGCTAAACAAAAAGCCTTTAGGCAGTGTGAACTGTATGGCCCTCTATTTATACTTTTTACTACATTGGTACTCAAGGATGTCCTATAGGACCCCTTAGATGGTCATCCAGTGTGTCACAAACCCTACACAGTTGACTCTTGCATAAGCGAGGGCAGTCACTAAACCTCTGACCCATTCTGAATATATTACACACCTAACTACTACTCCCACGCACGTGTCCCCCAACGCCAAGATACCATTTTGCCCTTGAGCCACTCTCTGCCTGAGCTTTCCCGGTGCAAGTCCGGCCGCAACTGCCTCCCACAATGCACGAGGTGACATTGAGAGGCCCCCATGTCTCGGCGGATTCGGGGTATCCATCCGGCTGCCTGCGCACAAATAAATAATGCAATGGCCGGCTAATGCAGTGGGCCCTGACGCAGTGGCTGACGTTGCCTGCAGCTACCTTTGGGCTGGAAAATAATTACCATGCAAAAGAGGGGGGAAAAGGGCCCCATACATAGTGTAATGGGCTAAAATGGGGTGATACAATGCAGCTGCCCTCCACGCTTCGATGCCTCTCTCTCTCTCTCTCTTGCCTGCTCCCCGCTCTCTTTTCTCTTCTATACACAGTAGCCATTGCCTAGCCAACCAGTGTTGTCCATTCCTCTGAGGGGCTCAGAGAAATGAGAGGCTGTTAGTGGCACCAGCGTGATATTCATGGATCTGGGGTTTCCACTGACACACTGTCACACTTGTTATTGAAGATACTCACAACAAGAGTTGGATAAGCAAAAGAGGGAACTTAATGAACTGTTTTTATTCTAAGCAATATGATCATCGTTTGCTATATTCAGTGATATGTATTGTCTGTTGAATGTGAGGAGTGTGTTTACATGCTGGGAATAATTGTACATTCATAAGCAGTGTGATAATCTTTGCAAAATATTGTCTTAATTTTGAGATTTCAATATAGGTTTAGAATAAAAAGTTATACTAGAAATCCACAATTCCCTAGTCTCCATGCAAACATGTCCTCAACAGTGTGTAGTATTCCAATTAGGCTTTGGCATTGACATTGGCCTCAGTTTACAGTGGAGCAAACAGACGGGTCGGTATGTTGACTAATCCAGTGCAGACAGAGATGTGCTGATCATGAATACAGGCTGATCAATGTACTGCTGTTTACACAGGCCTAACAGTGTTTACTGAGACACATTTAAACACAGCCCTCCTGTTCTAATCTATCAGCCAAGGTACAGGAGCAGGAGCAATAGTGTCATTTATCTTGCCCCTGAAACAGATGTTTACTGTACAGTGGTTATGACGCACTAAGAAATGTTGTGACATGAGGAGTACATTTTTGTACTCAAGAGTGCTCCCAGATGTTATTACCATAGGAACATTTCAATGAGAGATGTGCACCTTCTAGTACATGTCTTAAGGAACATTTTTTCACAAATGGCACTATATTGTACCTGGATCTACGAATTTAAGGTGCAGCCCCAAATGACAAGCTTTGTCTTGCAAAAATCACAATTCTATTCCCTTTTCTGAGTGTGGATAAAGTTTGGCATCCACAATATGTACGGGACCAAGTGAAAAAAATAGCCAATGAGGTAAGGGTCAAGTGTGATTTCTCTGATAGACTGAAAATTGATGGTAAACAGACAGAAATTAATCTTGAAATAAAAAGGGTGTCATGAAGACTAAATCTGAGACTGAATTACTTTAAATTCATGGTTAGTTTCAGCACTGAGGCTATCATATACACTTGTTGTCCAGGTTCACTGTTCCAAAGAAAATAGCAAAATAGCAACAGGATTTATTGTGCTCCTTTAATAACTACCACAAAAAGACTCGACTGAATATGCTTTTGCACATAAATGTTCACTAGGAGCTCCAGCCTTCCTCCTATTCAAAGGAATCACCATGTCCTTCACACCACTGGTCCAAGGGCAATATACCATGAAAAACATAGCCTGCCAATAATCCGCAGCAGTCCTTCCTCGCATCTTGACCCCCCATCATCTCAATCCCACTTTCTGATGAATATGTTGGGGTGGGGGGTGAGCGCCATGGAGACCGTTGGGCATCCTGGGATCGGGGCTTGCCGCCTGCCACCAGGTCCCCTCACTCTAGGGGCCTGTCAGTCAAAGCAGAAAACTTCCCTTTGAAGCTCTGTCAACTCTCTGGAGTATCTCGCTGCCCCAACCTCAGCCCCCTCCACCTACACCCCAACACTTCCAGGCTCCACACCTCCATCCCCCTCCATCCTCCCATGTGCTTTCGTCCTCTCCCTCTGTTGCTTCCTCTCCTCCCCTAGTGACCCGCTCTTGAAATCCGCTGTCCACTGTCCCCAAAAAGTTATCCCCATATCCCCCTTATCTCTGTCTCAAGCTATGCAATCCAAAAATTGAACTTTGAAAAAAAAGAGTGGCACAGAAAGAGCTTAGTTTCACTTTTGCAAACCAAATAAGGTTTAAAATGGTAAGGCGTCATGAGAGAGTAACTCTTAAGCCCCGAGACAGACACGCAGGGTGAATCCCTCTGGCTCGCTTGGTTCAACTGTGAGTGACACTGACGGCTCTGGCACGCTTTCCCGTTTGAAAAAATAAGAAATATTAAAGAAAAATTAAGCTGCATTCACAATTCTGGCACATGCCACTTCATAATCGCTGATTAAGACATATTTTACACGCAGATCAGGTGCCAGCAACAGAAACCAAGGCAGCTGTTGGTGTTATCAATTAGGGCATTGTTGGTTTTATAAATCTGAATCGTAAAAATGATGAATTTGACTTATCAGCAGTACCGCTTGCTGTAGATGCATGATGCCGAGGTGTGGGGAGGATGTGCTAAGTGCTGATGTTTAAGAAAATGCTTTGAAGGCACATGTATCATGCCGCTCTCCAAACCAGAGCATTAGACTTGCTGATGGCTTGTTTAAGAAGTGATGAAATACGTATTAGATTTGTTGTGACTCAAACAGCTGTGTTCACACCTCACACTGGCTTGTTAGTGCTGCCAGTGGATTTCAAATAAGTGCTCATTGACTTCCTAGTTACCCAAGCTAAACACCACAATGTGTGTGTGAATGCACCCATAAACATGTGTGCTCATGTGTATATCAGTTAAGTATTAGTCACTTACAGAATGTGTGCACATGTGATTTGAGTCCATCTGAGTAAGTGTATTAAAGTATATAGTGTGTCACACCTCTAAAAGAATTAATTGAAAAAAGCGAAGACAGATAGCTCATGCCCGGGGCTGCTGAATATGAAGTCTGAGGCTTAAAGAAAAGTCAGGAGGGACAAAGATAAAGCAGGAAGACTCAACAGTTTTCTCTCTAAGAAGCCTTGACCCATATTCAATGAGACAGAGGACAACTGTGGTGTTATTTGCTATAACTTCAACTAGCCAAGACTGAACAAATAACCAGTGATACCTGCTAATTAGCAGTTTTTTACTTAACTTTTGACACAACTTTTGACTCTTACATCAACCTCCAGTGTAACTTTCTAATCTGCAGTCCCAATGATGTCACTGGCATCCATAATCAATTTGTGGGCCTCAGATTGGATACCTAGTCCATTAGAAAAATGATGAGCATCCATCAACCAAGTGGATCTACGGGTAGTGAGTCACATGAAACCCATAGCAATGCTTTGCACATTTGACCCTGGGAGTCCATTTGACTGCACAGCGTCTCTCCCTTTCTCTCCCCCTTTGTGATGGTGCTGAGGTGTTGCCCCCTCATCGCTGACACGTGGCTGGCAGGCCAGCTCATGGCCACAGGGCCTGCTCCTTTGAATAACGGCAGGTTGAGACATAATCATCTTCAACGAAGAGAAGATTCACTTTGACCTCATCACCTCTCTCTCCTCGTTCACAAGCCCTGAGAGAGATGGAGGGAGAGACAGAGACAAAGAGAGAGAAAGAGGAAGAGAGCGATAGAGCAAATTACAGTGTGAACCCAGAGGCCAAAAGAGACAGAGGGAGCGATTGAGGGTAAGGATAGTTAGTTCTCGCCTTTGATGCTTAACTCTCGTCGACAGTGCAAAGACAGAGAATCATAGACGTGCAGCAAAAACCTCTCCGTGGGTTGCCGTGCTACAACCCCAAGGCTGCACAATCATTCTCACATGTTAATGGGCTGCCATTTGGCTCCTAAATCAACCGAGGGCAGGAGACTGAAGTGAGCAAAGCATAAGACAAATATCCAGTTCATTATAGGAAGTCGGTGGAATTATGAAAGTATGAAAACATTAAAAAAAATGACATTTGTAGAACTTTCTTATGATAAAGAGACATGTAGCCCCACATAGATGTGCATTCACAAAAACACGCACACTCAAACTCATACATGTGGTATAAAGGGGTACGCAGTGGGGAGTACCATTGCAATTGATGAAGAAAATTCTTCTCATGTACCCCGTCCCAGTTTTAGACTTATCTCTCTCTATCTCTCTCTCTCTTGCTTTCTCTCTCTCTATGTCCTCTCTCTCTCTTTCTCATTCTGTCTCTCCCTCTCTGGTCCACTAACCCAGTTTAAAAGCAAGCAGCCAGACACCTCCTCCTGCAGTTTGTCTGGGACAGTAGACAGCCCTGTTAGTAGCACCGGGCTTCTAATGAATACATTTTGACAGTGTGCGTATGTGTGTGCATGCAAGTGCATTTATGAATGTGCACCAGAGTAAAGCTTCTAAAACTACTTACAGATTTAGACCTTAATTCATACATGCTTGTCTGTAAATACAGCCTCATCTATATTACTGTACACTATATCCTTTCATATTTATAGTGAATCTTTCTCATTTTAACTGAAGTTTATTTGTGTTGATGTCTCTCTAGACTCACATTGTGGACTATTAACTACTACTGATTAAAGTTCATGGGATTTTTGGATTCACAGGAGACACCATGTAGATGGTCCCAACATAACTATTTGAATTGCAAATCGTAAGGCAGTATTAGGATTCCCGTGGTCAAATGAGTTGAGCTGTTCAAAGTCCTAACCATTCACAGAGAGTAGGAGCTGGTTCACTCATGAATATACACCAGCCACCAGCATTTAGGATTCAAGTGACTTGACTTGGCATTTTATGTTTTAATTGTCTGTGAGAAAGACTCATACTACCCTAAGACATATCAGCCTGTTGGTGTGAAGCTACTGTAGGTGAAGAGACATATGGAATCACATATGCACACATGTGGTTAGCCACTGATGAGGGACAATTTTTAGGTTAATTGATTATTATCCTCTTCTTAATTTCCTCAGCTTTCTCTCTCCCAGTCTCTTTCTCGCAGTCTCACTACCTTTCTCCCCCCCCTCCCTGGCTCTCATCAGCAGGCTGTCAATAGGCTTCCCAGCCACACTCGATCTCTTATCGCCACAGAAACGCCTCAATCAAATCTCAATCAGTCATTCATAGCGCCCATCAGCACCAACTCTGCACGCGCACACACACACACAGAGAGAGAGAGAAGTACTGATGATAAATGTAAAATGGAAATGCAAAGACATTTACACACACACACAACTTTGTTATTATAATAAGTTCCTTTGGTTAATCAATAGATCCAGTGATCATATATTAATAAGTCCTAATTACACTAAACTAATTAGTACCTATTTTGACAGAGTGGAGAAAGATGGCATGACATTATTTATAGCATAGGACCTGAAACATAAAGTAAAAAAAAATCCAATGTGCTCCTTTGTATCTTTATAACATCAAATGATGGAGTCTTAAATTTAAGGTTTCTACCTTTAGAACTCCACTATTCTATAGGTAATATTTCTTGAACTGAGTAGTTTATCCTGTACAGTACATGAGTACCTCTTTTTCTTGACATGACATGATTAAATATCGAGATCATCAACTTTATCATCATCATGTTTTATTCAAATATTCTTTTTCTAATATTCTTCAGTGCAACATGATTAATTTTGTATAATTCAAAGGGTCAATCAATACTTTATTTCCACACTGGAGGGTATAAAAATGTACACTTTACAGAATATGTAGACCCTTGAATGTCAGACTTCCTCAACATGCACTTCATCTTTTATGTGCTCAAACTGTAGACATCCAAAGACAAAAGTTGGCTGTTAGAGTTTCAACATTTTTTATGCAATCACTAACAAACTTTTTCAATTGCTGCAACTATCACATTAGACCATATTGCTGATCAATTTATAGCTTAAACAGAAAGTAGTCCTTAATTTTTTGTTGTTGTTGTTGATTATTTGTAATCCAATGTATCGCTGCATTCAGAACCCCCTGTAAATACATCCTGCAGACATAAGGGCATCCAACCCTTCCTCTCTAGCTAGTACCTTCCCTCCCTCCATTCACCCCTCCCTCTCTCCCTCCCTCTCGACATGTACCAGACATAGTGTCTTCCCCCTGTATGCAGCCCCACCCATGTCCAGCTCACAGTCCCAGCCAGCATCCACCAGTCCTGTTTTGTCATCATTATACCTCCCCTGCTAGCCTTGCTTTCCTTAATGTATGTCACCTGCATGGGGTTGCCACCACCAGCAGTGGAGGGGTTAACTCTATTTTGTCCAGGACCTCATGCCTGTGTGTGAATATGCGAGTGTGCACATGTGTTTGTGTGAATGTACCAGTTCGCTTTGTGTACATGTCCACGCAAGCCTGTTTGTTCACTTGTATATGTGTGTGTGTGTGTGTGTGTGTGTGTCCACGTGGGCACATGGTCTGCTCAATGTGTGTGTGTGTGTATGTAAAGGAGAAATTTGCCTGTCCTTGCCTAAGTGAATGGCTAGGATTAAGCTGACAGCCCACCTTAGTGATGGCGAAATAATTGGTTGTTCAGCTCTGTCCTTGTCAGAGCGCTGACAGTTCTGCAGATGTCCTGTGCGGTTCTCCAAAGGTTAGGCTCAGCTGGGGCCGCCATTCATTAATCATTCCGCTCTGACAGTGCACCGAGCAGCCTGCAGCTGCCACCCCGTCCCCCTCAATTTCTGTCACCGCCTTGCACCACCACCACCAATACCCCCCCTGCCCCACGCACCCCCCTTCTAGGTCTCCCCCACCCCCATTTGTGTGTGTATGTGTTTGTGATCCCCATCGCACACACAAACAAGTATGCTTAAACATAAATTTGCATGAAAAGTCAAGGGATGTACACAAGCAACAGCATGCCCCGTACATGAGCAGTGTGAACTGGACAAGTGGTAAGGGAAGGATGTAAACAAAACACACAACCTAACGGGGACGTCTTCTCTGCTAATGATCCAACTTGCTCTTCTCTCAAATTTATCGCTCAGCACTGCAGCAGGGAAAAGGCCAACTCTTATGTGTGCTTGCAGGCAAAGCATGTTAATCCTCCAATACTATGTAAATAAATGCACTCCCGCATTTCTCATGGCTTTTACTTACCTCACGTACACATCACACAGTCCAGGACTTCACTAACCAGCATTAACCCTTATGGACTATTAACCCTGTGATTCATCATGGATAATGGTTTTCTTAGAGCAAGCCAGCCTATGCATTGTATAGTGAGACTCCAGTATGAGACACTGAGGCAACTGATGTTTTATGAAATATAAATAAGGGCCATATGTTTTTAACATGTAAGTCAACTTACTCAATTTCAAAGGCCCAGCTGAAAATTACTATTCTCTGCGAGGTCAGACACGCACTCTAAAATTACCTCTCATATACGCTAACAGTTCTGACCGTGTCAGCAACATTGTTCTGACCCCTTTCCCTTGCTCACTATCTAACGACCCTCTCAACCTATTTTGTCCCTCATTCCAACCCATTCTCCTCCGCCTCCACAACTCTCTCAGGACTGGTGTTTCCATCACAGCCTTTGGTACGGAGGGGGCTAAGGGGATTGGGGTGGAGATGAGGGGGGGGTAGGAGAAAATGTAAGAAGGTACATAGAGGAAGAGGTGGTGTAAAGGTGTCCATTGGGCACTAAGTGGTGTGACGAACTGAGATAAATGTTCCATTAAGGTCTACCTGTTCCTCAGCATTGATTAACAGCTAGCTATAGACAGCACTGAAGAAAAACTGAGTGGCCAGAACCACTCTGGTTCAACGGACCAACATTCGCTCAACACACTGAAGCAGTTGTTACACAGCTATTTTGAAGATAGTGTTGAATATATATTTTACTAATAGGCTTGATATTGACTGGCTGTTCTTCAAAATCTTAATTTTTCATATTACTTTCAGAAGCTTTAGATAATATATATGATTAGATCCATATGCACAACAGCCAGGCAAGCTAAATGTAAGAGGTTGTGAAAGAAAAATGCAGAGGTATTTTCAGCGGCTGGGCAGCAGAAGGTCAGATCAATAAATGAAAAAATGGGTGCTTACAGAATATGCTATTGCAGCCTCCCCTTTGTAATACCTACTAAAATGTTAAAGCAACACTATAAATGCCTTAAGAACTATGCGTCCCTATAATGAGTGCTTTGGCCTTTTAAATAAACCACAGGTGTATGTTCTTAAACTTTCACATACAATAGCAATAAATAAATTATGAATAATGTCTACTGGCCAATTACTTATCTCTGACTGCACATATTTCTGAACTTCTTCACAAATGCTTGAAATAAAAAAAATATGTTTTTCTTGCTAGGTTATGATAGTTAAAAGCTGTTAAATTAGACTTTGAACAAAGACAATTGAGACTGTGAATGCAAATAAAAGCAGTGCCTGATCTCTGAAGTACTACTCAATTCCCTACATGTCATAACATAAAACCACTGATTGATGCTAATTGCTGAATATGATATTGTCTATAGCCACCGCAAAGCCTAACACAAAACCCATCAATGACACAAAGTATCATATTGTTTATTCTTAAATAAAAACAATGGGATAATTTCACAAGCTCATATTGACCCTCCACCTACACATCTGTCTACTCTCTAAATAGCAATTGTGGGCCCAGAACCACGGTGGGCTATGTGCTGACATCAGCACAGAGACAGGGAGAGTGCTGGTTGTTAAAAAGAGGAGCTGGGTGTGGTGCCCTGTTGTGCAACTCTGAGGAAATTCCCTCTCTTAGTCCGTCAAAACAGTATTTTTCCCTAGAGACAAAGGCAGCTACAGCACAAATTGTATATACTGCACAACAAAACAGATGTGGATATAAAAAGGATGTCAGTGTACAGGGATAGAAGTGTAGGGACAGAAGAGACCATTGTTTTATCACCTCTCCGAAGAAACTACATTTTTTTCATTAATATGCGATGATGTTGGTTATAATGTGGCCCAACTGAATGCTGGAGGAATGGAGATTTATAGTATTAATATTCTATACATTATGACCATGCCAATGGGTAATATTCTGGCAATTACACTAATGAATTCTCAGCATACAGTGCCCCAATGTTAACATCATTGCAGCTTGAGGGTGGACATTCTTTTAAGCTCTAATCTAAATACCTAAGTCTACAACTCACATCCATCCATATGTCATTGGTGAGCATGATATACTTAAGCACCCCAATCCAGTTGCAAGGACATCTAAAACTGGAAGACATATCACTGCTACCAATAATGGGCATGCAAAAATGACAGATTTTTCTTGAATTCAAAGGGAAACATAGCAGGGAGTATCTTTGATTTGCCCCTCAGAGATTACCTATGTATCATAAGTGTATGTAGATCATCCATACCCCCCCTCCACCCCCCAGTGACTATAGTATTGGAATAGGAGCGCAAAGGGGAGGCATATACAGTAGATGACGAGCTCCAGTCACATGGTAAGCCCACGGAGGATCTCATCAGCCTCTATGTAGATGTGTATGCTGAGTGAGTGATTGCCCATGGCTGGAAATTGGTGTAGAGGGCTTCACGGGGGAATTGGAGGGACGAGTTTTCTCTCTCAATCTCTCTCTCTCTCTCTCTCTCTCTCTCTCTCTCCCTCTGTCATGCACACATAGGCACACAGCAGCAAGAACACACTCATACAGACACACACAAATATACACACTTATTGGAAAACACCCACTGCAAGACATGCATGCACACACACTCACAACCAGCTCAAACACAAATCTCCCTATATGCACATGCACACCGAGCCAGGATGATTAAGGTCCTATGCAGAGGAGATTGTGAGTGGTACTGTGCTGTGGCTGCCTGTTTTCCCTGCTGAATACAAGCCACTAGCTCAGTATTCTCCAATGGGGAGGAAACCCGTCATCACAAATGCAAGATCAGGGGTAATTACGTTGTAATATGCCACATGAAATATTTCTTTGTAGGAGGAATGGGATTCCCTTTGCTTCAAATTTAGAAAAGATATATTCCACACAGCTTGGCTGCTATTTTTGCAGCGTGTATTTAAATTTGCTCTTTGTATTTTTAGAACAAGAAATATAATGGTCTACGCTGCTCAATTGTAAATGTTTTATGTCTACAGCAACATTCCTGTGTCGCTGTCATCCAATCCAACTGGCACGGGGGATCAATCCTGCTACAATATTGATCAATGATTCTGATCAGGTGAGATTATAGGTATTGCAGAGATATCAATGCGATGATGGATGATTGATGATACAACCACAGTAATCGATCAGTGGGATATTGCTGATAAGACTCCCTCTGTACACCTTTGCATGTCAATTTGCATTCACAACTGCAGTCTGTAGATCTACCTTCTAATATTTATGTACAGTTTGGGCCTAAATGATATATATAGTTGTTTTTATTTGGTAGATTACACTGCATTTCAAGGTGCTATATACCATCATAGCACCTGAGAGTATATGATAAACTGATTTTTTTTACAAATCCCAGATGAGCTCACATATTTGATTTGTCAAACCCGTGTATCTCTGCAGCCACATATTGTGACCACTGGCCCATCAAGTCCCCCCTTGGCGGATTAGGGCAAGGAGGGTGATTTGTTACCCTTTTGGGAAGCTGTCTTGGACGCTCATTTCCCCCTGCTGCATATTCTGCCCCTCAGCCGCCATCCCCCCACACCACCACTCCTCCACCCACCCCTCCATTTTGATGAATAGCTGGCCGCATGAAGGCGAGCAGCCGATCTCACCACCAAGGTTACAGTAACCTGGGCCCTGCACCTGGGGGCTACCTGCCTCCAATTAGCACCGCATAGAGCGGGAGCGAGAGAGGCAGGAGGGGAACGGAGGTCTGTGCTGTGTGGAGTGGCAGTGGGGAGAAGGAGCAGTCCAAGGATCCCTCTTTTATAGGCTTTAAATCTGCATGGCAATTTTCTGGAGACTGGGGCTGGATAAGATTCTGATTACTCCTCCTCCGTCGCCACCACGCTCATCTTGCCAGCCCCCCGCTCCCTAACTCTCCTCCAGCAGGTTGATGTCTCCCTACCTAGCTTTTGTCACTGATCACCCAGCCCCTATATGCCTTGATTACTGGATGAGCAGCATTATGGATTGCTCTGAAAGACAGGAGGGACTTATCCCAATGAATCTTTCTCCCCCTTTAGAGAGTGTGCGGGTTGCTAAATTTCAGGCATGAAAATATGAATGAATTTATTTGTATGTTGATTGAATGGATTGAAGATTGGTTTATCGGCACATTTTGAACGATATCTATCTACACACTGAGATATCTGAGCGGGGGAATGGGGCAATTAGTGTAAATGAGCTGTGTAAATGCATGGAGACATTCATAATATATCTACTCTGATTCATAATACATGGGGGAAAAAAGTTATAATACCAACTCAGGCCCATTTCATAAGAATATACATGTACTGTACGAAAGTAAAAGGCTGAGAGCACACTCAGAGACCGTTCTGCCAATTACAAAGTACAATTCTCACATTTCTCATGCCCTTCTGTGACCATCTTCTCCAATAGCCAGTGAACCCACTCGCCTTTCCACGCCACCTTTCTTCACAGCCCACAGTCTGAAGGCTTTCACTTTCTCACAGCCACAGATGCCCCCTCCCCATGTCAAGTGGCCAACAACTAACCCCCATATTAAAAAAAATATAATCCATATCTAGAACTGGAGAGTGAAAACATTCTAACTCTGACACTATCTCAGGCTCCCACTTTTGTGTGCTTTTATATTAGCACAAAAAGCCTGAACGCAGCAGTTTTCTTTCTCTTTGTGGGGATGTCGGGTTTTCATCGCAGTCCAGCACCACTAGAGAACACTGTCTCTGCCAGCGATTAGAGCCCAAGGTACAAGAGGGCCACTTCACCTCCAAGATTAGAATGAAACAAAGACAGGAGTCTTTGTATTGTGCCAAGAATGGTAACAGACAGGAGAGAATAATGATAGGAGCCAAATACAGACTTGCTGGAGAGCTGACTGGAGTGACTTGTCAGGAAAAAGGATTTCAATACCCTCCTAATGAGGCAATTTACAAAAGAAACAATAATAATAATTCGTCTCATCAGTGCTTACACAATGAAGACAAGACAGGATTAGATCTCTACGAAAAGAGAAAGCACACTTTAATTTTGCCTAGCGAAATTGTATTTCACACCCTCAGATCTTCTATCTGTGATATCAAGTGTAACTTGAGCATACAGATCACAGTGCTAAACCTATGACCTTTGTTACCTTCGGCCAGTATTGTAGATTCAAAGCACTCAGCCACTAGGGTCAAGGCCTTGCTATGTGGAAAGGTGAAGGCAACATGACCCGCCTCTGCCTATTCTACTGCCCTCCGCAGCTGCCTGCCTCCTACTGCTTAGCTCCATCCTATTTATTCCTAGATGTTTGGAACTGTATGTGTGTGTCTGCATGTCCATGTTCTTTTTTTTCTCACATCTTTTGCTTGCTCAGTCAACAGGCCTTTGGCTGCCCACCACTGGTTGCTAATTGCTGCTGACATTGTTTGGCCTCTCGCTGCTTAGTTTAGGACAAACCCCTCATTCATGTGCTGCGGACAGCTCGTTAGGGCCGACCCCCACTTTCTGCATCTCTCTCTCCCCGTCTCTCTATCTCTCTCTCTCCCTCTTTCACTGACCTCCTTAATTAACTGGTAAGGCGCTGCTGGGAAATTTGCACACAAAGGCCTGGTGTCTAGCCTGTTAGCCTCCCACTACCCAAACACCCCTTTTCCGCCGCCGCCTCCTCCTTCTCCCTCTCTTCATCCCCATCCTCTGCCTGCTACTGTCTTCATCCCAGTTCCAAACAGAGGTCATTGTACAGTTGCAGAAAAACAAAGATAAAGTGATTCAGTACACACACAGCATTTACACACATTCACCCATTCATTCATTCTTTTCCTTGTCCACCACCAGCCCCCTCCTGCTCTCTGCTTTCTCCTCTTTTGCTTTTCTCTCCATCTTTTCAGTATTAATAGCGGAACTCATTAGAAATGCTTGTTTGGAAGTGGTTCACTAGTGATACACTCTTTTAAGTTGTGGGTTTGCTTGCTTTCACTATTTAGTTTTATTGCTATTATTCTTGCTCTATCTTGCCTATTCGTTATGCCCTCACCTCCTCTCTCTCCCTTTCAGGAAGCCCTTCCAGGCTTCAGCTGTTTTTGTGGTCCCGGCGGAGGGCTCCCCAAGAGCAGTTAGCTGGCTGTCAGCAACGAGGGCCCTCTAAAAGGGGCCCGCTCAAGAATGCTGGGGGCAAAGAAGTGTAAACAGGTGGAGCCTCTCCATTATATGGGTCCCCCCTCTACACTCACACACTCCACCTATGCCTGTCTCTTTCTATCTTGTGGTCTCTCACGCACAGCCAAACACACGCACACATACAAACTCTGACATTCCACTATCTAACCACCAGCTTTTTTTATTGTGCGTGTGAGTGTGTGTGTGCATGCATGCTTTTTTCCAGACCTATCTCTCTGTTGTCTGAGCTGCTGTTGGACCACAATGCCTGAAAACAGCATCCCACATCTCCCCAGGGTGCCTTTTCTTTCACCCAAATACTTTGAAAGTTTGAATGTGTTTATATGTGTGTCCAACAGGATCCGTATCATCATTCTCTAACCCGTTCTTCTTTTTCCCACCATTGCTTCACTGTCTTATCTTAGCCGATCAACTGTGTTTCTCTCCCTCCCTTTTTCTTTTCTTTTTTCTTTATTGTTTTCTTCTGTATCTCTTCATTCTACCCTCCTCACAGTTTTGTTTTTCTTTAAAAAGAGTTTTTGAGCATGCAAGCTGCAGTTAGTGTCCTGAGTATCCACTACTAAAGATACATTTAAAAATGACTTAAACACTTTTATTATAATTTTTATGTTATTTCGTATTGTAATATGCAGTCTACCAAAAGTACTTGCCAAGATTGGATTTGACTGTTTATTTCAAACTGTTGTATTTCATTTGGTCATTACTAGTTTAATTTCACTATCAAGTAAAAGTAATTAATTATTTCTGACCTACTTGGCCACATTTTGTGTATTTACACAGTCCACACACTGTGATGGTGTGAGTGCATGCATGCATGTCTGTGATGTGCACTCACATTTGCCTGCAACAAACTACTGATGATGGAATCCTTTACGGCAGAGGATGGGTGCAGGGGCAACAGTAAGAAAAAGAAAAAGAGAAACTAACTTCTGTTCGCCTGGGGAGCACTCTGCAGCCCATCTGTTGAAATTGCTCCACATATTGTGACCTAGATAAAGAAAAAACTTCACTCTTATAGGTAGTGCTGCCTTCGACTGTGTTTGACACTTGTCTATTCATTTTACTGGTCTAGTTGTCTCGAAATAGAAGACTTTTGCATAATTTTCACCTTTACATATGTATGATTTCAATAAATTGGTATTAGAAGAATGATCTGGTATCAAACTAAAAAAAGGATTTTACTTTTTTATTTTCAAGGAGCTGCACTTTATGTGTCCGGAGTTTAAATTTAAACATTTCACAATGAGAAAAGACTAAGAGAGGCAAAAAGTAACCTGCATTTTGGGAAGATGAATAGTGTTAGCTGTACTCAAACAGTCAACCTCTGGCTAGCCTAGATTGCATTGCTGTCTCTCTCCATTCATTCAAAAGTGTGTTGTTATCCTTTTTTCTGTCTTTTCCTCTTTTTCCAAGGACCCCCATCATTGTCAAAAGAAGATGCCCAGGGTTTTTGTAATTGAGGGGAAGACGGAGAAGCAGGGGAAAAGGTTAAAAGAGATATCTTTTGCCTGAATAAGGAGGTAAAATTGACTGGGAGAGTGTCTTTCAGAAACTCCAGCCTGACCTTGAAGGAGGACCAGGAGGAGGTTCCTTCTCTCGTATGGACCAAGGATGGTAGGTTAAGTGGGGCCGTCATGGCCACACATTTGCACACACATACACAACCACACACACATACTGTAAATGCACACACAATCACACAGAAAAAAGCACAAGAAAACACTGGTGAGAGGCTCCCATTGTGCACCTCTCTGACAATATTATGTTTGGGCAAGAAGAACATTAATTTGCCTTCTTTGAAGGGAAGTGCACTTCTCAGCCATCTTCAGCCCACTTGAGCTAAAACTGAAGTGGAGTCCCCCTTCCCCTCAATCCTTCCCGCCACCACCCACCCACTCATTGTCTCTCCTGCCTCCACAAATGAGGGCCCCCAAGGCCCCATGCACTCTCATCGGGGGGGGGGGTGAAATGCTGCATGCAGGCTACTGGTCTACTCTTTTTTTTTTTACTGTCGCAGGTGGAAGATTTTTACACTTTTAAAGATGAAGTTATGGTAAACAGTGAAGAACATTATCCTGCATTATCCTGTTATCCTGCAGGATCGAAGTACTGAGCTGCACTTTTGAAAAGGTGAAGCAGTAACACAAATCTAGTTATATATACATTGTATTACATTGTATATGATAAATATATTTAATAAAATATTATTTTATAATTTATATTGAAATATAATTTGGAACTATGACAAATTTAAAAATAGTCCATTAAACATTTAGACTTGCCTCAGAAGGTGGCTAATCATAAAATAAAAATCAACTTATTCTTTATTCATATAGCCCAAAATTACAAATCACAGATTTGACTCAAAGTTTTTACAATCTGTATTGCCTCTATCCTTACACCTTCATTCTGAATAAGGGAAAACTCCTTAAAAAACAAACAAACCCCCCCCCCCCAAAACAAAACATTTAAGGGAAAAAATTAGGAGAAACATCAGGAAAATAACAGAGGACAGACAGACAGACACGTAGAAAAGGTAGGAAAATATTGTACGTCCATTTAATTTTCATCTAGAATTTTGATCAAATACTTTTAAAGGGTTTGCTCTCCTTTATGAAGACGTTAGTATGGTCTATGTAGTCTTTTAATCTAATTTCAACAATTTATCTACATGACCTGCCCCTGGCTCTTCTTGAATCACAAAGCACTTCCAGAGGCCATGGAAGTCACCTCAAAGTAGGAAGTACAGGAGACATGGTCATAATCACAACGCCCTATGCCGCCTTCTCTTTGTCAGCCACCACGTACCAACATTAAATTTTAAGTGTGAATGTGATTATCGCGTGGCATTCATTTTTAATGATCTTTGCCTCTATGTGTTTTAGCATGCGGCAAGGCCCAGCAAACGGCTGACTCAGGCTCTTTTCTGCTGATGGCGCATATATTTCGCATATATACATGCACTGCTTATTCCTCCTTCTCGCTGAGCCCTCCTCATATTCCTCCTGCTTCTGCTCCTTTCCTCCTCTCCTTCATCTCCATCCCTTTATCATTCTGGTGGTAGGAGATGGGCCAAAGGGATGGAGGGCAAGGCAGTACCCTTAGAGGTCTAGCTATCCAATAGGGTTCGCCAAAGGTTTGAGTGTACGAGGAAGCATGTCCCTGTTGTCCTCTGCATAGATGAACAAGTAAGAAAATCTCAATGAACTATTAATGACTTTTATGAAATTACACCATGGTCAGTATTTTTACTGTATCAACAGCCAGGCTATGTCTGTGACAATATTTTTATTAAAACAGGTCTTCTCTATTTTATTATATTATAATTTGTCAGCAGGTAAATCTGGGCACACTACCTGCCCCAAACTGCCCTTGATCTAGTCTGTCAAAGAAAAGATGAAGGCTGACTGGGGGAAGATATGGGGCCCATAATGAGCATCCCTTCTTCACATAAAGTAACCAGTCAGACTGTAAAAAACATGTTACCTATACTCCTACACAGACTTAATAATGCCTGTTGGAGAAAAAAAAAAGAAAAAAGAAATAAAGGAAGGGTTCACGTGAATTACAGAGGTAGCGATAAGGCCTTGAAATTAAACAGATATATAGCCAGTCCGGTATGGAAATCAATAACATATTATTAACCGAGAGGCCACCCAGAGAGATAGGTGAGGCTTAAATGCATATATATTCATAATAACTTTATTGAGATATATTATAAATAAAAGGAAAAGGGGAGTAAATACCAAGCTGGCTTTTATTAGCTGCCAGTCTCCCTGCCAATATGTGCCGTGACTCCGCTGTCCAAAACGGTAACTGTCCAACGCCAGATCAAATTAGAGAGACTGACAGGCAATAAGAAATTGGTGAAGTTAAACGTGATTCCCGCAGCCGTGCACCCAGAGCTCTTTAAATATTAGAGCGTGAGTGTCACAGGGTAGCAGGGAAGGTGTTGGGGTGGTGTGGAGGAGGAAAACAGAGCTGAGGTAACTCCTGATAAAGTTTTATTAAACCTATGTGCATTTTTAGTCCCCCTTTTCCTCCCCCTTTTTTCCCTTCTGCCGCTCATTCTTTGCCCCTAGATTCTGATAAGCCTTGACAATGACACTGGCATCCCAAGGACATACAAACAGCTCACTGTCACTCTGTTTTTTCTTTTTGTGTGCTATGTCCAAAATACCAGTAATATGCCATACCAGCATACATTCTCTATTATTCTTTAATTTTTATATAAACATTCAATCAACATTAATTCTGTTGGGAAATAATAAAATCAACTTCTCAGCTGTAAGCGAGCATCAAAAAGCAATTGACTTAGTGATTAAGATGAAGATTGTGTGCTGTGCAAATATTTAAATCATCTTCTCTTACAGTTAGGGCTATTTGAAATGATGTGACATAATAAATGGTGTATCCCCTGCTCACTCTCACTTCCTTTCCCACCGACTCTTCATTTGTTTTTGCTTGTTTCCCCCAACCTACCCCTTCTCCTCCCCTTTTCACTCCAAGACTATTCCTTCTCTCCACCTCTTCAGCCTGACTTTTAGCATGGGGCCACACATGGAGCACGGGTAGGCCCTCTTTCTTGGAGGACCAACACAAAATCCACTCCACACCCAGATGCAGTTTGACTGCGCCTGCCTGTGCCGCACAGTTTGCTTTCAAATGAATAGCTGAGAAAACTCGGTGGCCTTTTGCCCAGCACATATACCAGTCCCCCCCCCCCCTACCGCTACGACTACTATACTTCCCAGCAGGTCCATCTCTCTTCCTCTTTCTGTATTTCTGACTGGCTCTTTGAACCGAGCATGGGGCCCGGTGCCATTGTAAGACATGCCTTCTTCCTTCCCAAGTTTTGTCTGTGTATTCGTCAGCCCCATTGAGGGCTCCCCAGCCCTTTTCCAGTGTACAGCTCCTTTGTAGCCTCCAGAAAGGCCTTCATCTTGCACTTGTTTTCTTCAAGCCCCCCATTCCCCATCTACCCCTCCTTTTCTCCCCTCCCTCCTCCTGCCTCCCATCGCAAAAAGACAGGAAGTGAATGCAGATGTCGGACCCACCTGAGCTCATTGCTCATTCTCTCTTTCTCTTGTTCTCTCTCCAATGCGCTCTCTCTTTCTGCTCACTCATTTTTTTTCCTACAGACCCCCACGGCTGAAGCAGTTGCTACATCACACTCTGAACACACTGACATACTGAACCTCACAGTGGAGGCTGTCCATCACAATAGCAACATGCTTGTTTGTTGTCTCTTTCTGTTGCTTTGCTGTCTAAAACTGTATTTGTCTATGATGCTGCAGCACGCAGGCAGGTAAACTGACTTTGTCTTCAGTCTATGTCTTCAAGTCTTCTTATCAAGAATTCTTAAAGAATTTGCTTTTGTGAATGAACAAGTATTATCTGATCCGTGAGTTATACAAGCAATCACCTCCTCGTGGATCATGCTTGGATATTTCTGCACAGTTTAATATCTGTATGACATAAAAACAACGTAGAAGAGGTAAGGCAATCATACACATAAGGACTTCAGCTCAATCAGCGCCTGTCAGGAGCTGATTGAACATCTACCAACAGAGAGTGGATGCACACAGCAGAGGGATTACTGGAGGGCAAGAAAAACAGAGAAACAGACCTCTTTGCCAGGATAAATCCCTGTTGTTTTGGCATCGCCATGCAACCACCGGGCCTCCTCAAAGCCCATCAGGGGGTGTGTGTGTAATGCTGGACATATCCGCTGCCTGGCACCACCCACGGTCCTTGGCATCTTCCTGGGAAGAGTACGGGACAGTACCCGCACTGCCCCAGGGATCGGGGCAAGAGGGCATGCTGCCTGGTGCAGACACATGATGGGCGTCTGGCTCCTGTCACAGTGCCCACTGCCCAGGCAGGGCAGGGGAGGGAAGGGGGGAAAGAGGCCTGGCACAGGGCACCGGCAACTGGTAAAGTTGGCACAGGGGGCTCATAGCATTCTTTCACATGCCATTGTGGCATTCAGAAAGGCGATTTTTTGGCAGGAGCTCCTGGTCCTGCTTCTGTTGTTGTTTCAGGCGGTCCCCGGTTCCCCAAACCGCAAATGAGCCTGGAATTTAGTAGGCCATCTTTTAGCAATGTGTTGCCATGACTTCTAATGGACATCGGGACAGAAGGGTCAACAAGACTTTTGTATTACAGAGCTTTAATTGAAGGGCAAAGTCAACACCATTTCACCGCTAATTGCCATATGTATACCCCTATCCACCCCTATCCCAAAGAAAATACATGAGTCTTGTTTGTGCCCTCATTCAGAAAACAGGATCAATCAATCATCACTGTGCAAAGACAGACAAGCTGCAGAGCAATGTGGTCGCCAAAAACGTCATAGATACACTTCTTAATAGACAGCGTTTTTTCTTTCATTAAATTATTATTATAATGCTGACAGTCTTTTATCAACAAGAAAATCATGTTTATGATTGCATGTTCCTTCTTCCTTTTACCACAACACCTGAGCTTTCCCATGAGGCGTTGCTGCTGCTCCTGTAAAGGTAAGTACTGTGCTGACTGGGGTGTAAAATAAATAAAGGCAACGGACGGCAAGATGGGGTGAGGGTTGTAGGATGCCAAGAATGTGTGTGAAAGGAGAGGAGGGAGGGTGCAGAGAAAAGAGAGAGAAAGGTTGTGTACATTTGTGTGTGTCAGAAAAAGAGAGTGAGAATATGTTAAAAAAAGGGAGCAAGAGAGAGAGAGAGAGAGAGAGAGAGAATGAGTGTGTGAGTGTGTGTGTAGGTGTGTGTGTGTGTGCACACACTGGTACAGAGATGGATCACCAGCGCTTGTATCTTCTCCGCGGCCATGCCTAGCAGCACGTCAGCGGCAGCCTCCATTTACATTAGGGAGATTTAAGCTGTCTCAGGCAATGGTGACAAGTCAAGGTGTTTCACTTTAATTACACTGGGCAAGGTCACCCCCTAGCTGGCTCACCCTCACACAGGAGGAGAAGGAGGAGGACGACTACGAAGAGGAGGTGATGGGGATGGTGGTGGTGGGGTGGGTGAGGTGTGTAGGGTGTGAGCTCAAGCCTGTATTTACATTCTCATTTTCAGCCCTCCCCCCTAGCCCCCCATTTCAACCCACCATGCTTTAATACACCGTCACTGACTCACTGTACAAAGTATGCACACTACAATATGCACACACACACACACTGGAAGCACACATAAAAAAGGTGGCCATGGATTTAAGGGGAGAAATATCCTGGAGATAATATACATCAGGACACACAAACACACTGTAAACAAACAATACATTTTTCAACACTCTCAAACAGAATACAAACACACACAAACGACTACACATTACCCAGCATGCCCGTTTGTTCCAAATAATCCCTAGTGACAAAATAAACGCCACGGTGTATGAGGTTATAGCCTTAATGGGCCATACGCCATTGAGGTGACATAGTGTATTACACACCCTTAATATGACACCTATTGCCTACTGCGCTTTTAGCCAGGTCTCTCTGCCTTTTTTCTCTTTACCTCTCCACTCTAGCTTGTCTGTCCCGGGGCCATGGTGTTGTACAGTGGAAGTGACAGATTGTGAGTTCACAGAGTGCCTTTATGGTGTGAGTTAACCCTGTCCTGAGAGGCCCACAGAGGCCGGCCATGGGAGAGAGATTTGAGCAAAATTTGTTTTCTTCTTTCTCCCTCTCATATCTGTCTGTCTACGTCTTATTTTTGTACCCTTATCAGTAGTGTTCATGTACTAACGATTTAAAGTACCAGGAAGAGTACAAAAATCAGTAACCTTTTGTGCTCTTATCTGTTAAAAAAGCAGGTTGAAGAGGCAAAAGTCTACTGATGTAATAGATTTTTTAAAATGTCCAATTTTAAGAACACACACACCATATAATAGACAAGTGTGACCATAAATATACCATACATTATTTCCCAAACTATTTGAACTATTGTAAGATCAAGTACTGTATTCTGTTGGGGGAAAAAATTTGAAGAGATGATTGTAATGCTGTCTGCATGTTTTTTATTTGTTATAAATGATACTTTGTTAAATCACATACCTAAATTGATTGTATACATGAAACTGAGAACGACCACATACTGTACAAAATATCTGCACGATGAAGGAAATCTTTTGGGGATAAAACATGGCATATTGAAGAATTTGAGGAATTAACAAAAGAGCACACTGACGTGTTAAGCGGATTTTTAATACTGTTGACAAAATCAACTGAACCTTTTCTAGAAAACACACTCTACAACCGTCTACTCATTTGTGTGTGTTTTCCACAGAGATTTGATGTCAGGCTGTCAGTTAAAAGCAGCCTTACCTTTCTTATCAGCATCACAGCTTTATCCGTGAAAGCTGCAGTTATTTAAAAAAATAGAAGGAGCAGGAGGGTGGGAGTGAATGAGAGAAAGGGGGTAAAAGAAGAGAGACAGGAGGGAGAGGGAGAGAAAAAGAAGGAAGTGCCTTCAGGGGAAGTTATTAAAGAAGGTGCAAGCTGGCTGGCTTGGCAGCAGTTCAAAGGGGGTGGATCCCCTTGCCTCCCTGCACCCAAATGGCAGTTGCTGGCACCACCGCTAAACACACAATGCCTTGTGGCAAAACTGTGTCTTTCATTGACAGATGAGTGGGGAAAGGCAAGGAAAGCGAAGAGGGAGGAGGGAACACAAAATGCTGCTATTCGCTCCTTTTTTGAGGTGGAAAAAAAAGACTTAACCTGAAAGAGGTGTTAGCCCTCTAACCAGTAGTGAAAGGCCAGCTCCACACACACACACACACACACACACACACACACACACACACACACACACACACACACACACACACACACACACACACACACACACACACACACACACACACACACACACACACACATACACACACACACACACACACACACACACGCACACAAACACACAAAGAAAATGTGTTTTTAGCCATTTGTGGAGTTTTGGAAGGTGTGAAGAACTATGAGAGTCCTTTTTGTCACAATTATAGCTGGCTGCAAGTAAAGAGTCAAAAATAACAATAATAATGCAGCAGCTGAGAGACTTAAGTGTTATCCTTGCCATGTTAAACTACACTGAATGTGATACTAAAATTAAAAGCAGAACATCCAATTTATTGAACACATGTCAAAACATACATTAATGTGTTTTTTTTTTCTCTGCCTCTTGCAGTAAATTTGACTTCATACTTCCTCGCAGGTACAAGGTTAACACATTTCATTGGATACAGGCCCTCAAGCTTCAGTCAATACTGCTGGTCAATAGTTCTTATTAATACATGGATTTCAAAGGATTTATTTTATTCAACTGAATGTAAAACGTGCAGTTGAAGTGTGTCGCTAAGCCAGGCTGTGTTACCATTATATGAACATACTGTGTATGTCAGTGACACAGAGCTTTGGTTCTGTGCTGAATATTTGCCACTTGAGAGATGCAGTAATGATGATTTACTCTATATATCCAATTACAGACAGCCAAAGATCAACATATCACAATTGCACTGTAGATAGATTCACACAACATGCATATTCACACAAATGTACCTGGACTAGTCTCTCTCTCTCTCTCTCCCACACAAACAAGCACTGAGAACATGTTCATGTACAACTGTGCACACAGTCAGGCCAGCTTATAGTTAGATTTATACATACATATATAATCAGCAGCCTATATAGTAGCCCTGACCCTGCAGGTCTAGAGCAAGGCCGGAGAGATGCATCTGAAAAGTCTTAAGTCTAAAAGCATCAATAATGACCTGTCCCATCACCCACTGCAAGAGGCCAGCAAAGTACAGGATAATCAGATGGATGGATGGATGGATGGATGAATTAAAGTGTAGAGTAAGAGTCATGATAACCATGTTAACCTGTTCAAAATAGAGTGATAACACTATCCATAGGCGGCGCCAGAACGTCAAGGAGCAGCACCATGTGAACACAAAACACATAACATGTTGCTGTTTTTTTTAACAATTAATTACAGAAATAAATAGTGAAAAAAATACTCTGATGAAGGCATTCATATGATTGCATTGATCTAATGCCTTATCTTATATTGTAAATTATCACATCTTATTGCAAAATGTGATGCAACAGTATTGGCGTTGTAAGGCATTTCAAGAATAAAACATGAACCATCAAAACACTGAAAAACAAAGTTTGAAAGATGTTTTTGCGATGCATAGGATTAGAGAGATCAGTTAATCCGATGTCTCCTGCATAACAGGCAGATTGCTGAATTCTGACTGACCAGTCTTAGGTGTATAAAGGCTGCAAATTAATTAACAGATGTGTCCTGCTGTTTCAGATGGCTGCAGAGATGTAATGACCTGAAGAAGAATCTTTTCATACAGTATAAAGCAGCTGTGGACAACAAATACTGCAAAATCAAAAATACTTACTTAACTGCTTTAACACCATTAAACTTTATATTTGTTCATGGTTGGGGAGTGTTTGATTAAATATAATTTATTTATATTTTAAGCATCATTCCATTATTTCTGTTCATTTGCTGAAAGAAGTTAATATGCCCTTGTTGATAAAATCACTGAAGTGCCAGCAGACATTGCTTCAGAAACAGACGTGGTTATGAGACATCTATCATCACAGCAACGCCAACAATTCATTTTGCACTGCTTCATCTGAATAAACCCCCCTGCCTGCTTGTTCCTCTCCACCCACCTGTGCTGCGTGTGTGCTCCAATTGGCACCAAAAAACATAGTCAAAGCAAATTCAGGGAATGGTCAGAGCACTGCTTACATTGGTTAATATCAATAACTAGGCTACTGTGTCTCACACTTGGTCTCTCAGCTGTCTCTCTCACTAGCTTGCTCTCTCTCACCAAAATAACCTGTTAGCTATTGCATCCAAATAACAATCAGCTATTCACAAAAAGCTTCAGTATTATTTCGGCATAGTTTCCATGATCATTTTTGGAAGGTTTAGCCTCCACTAGCCTATAATTAGCAGCACACCAGCTATGACACTATTTTTGTTGGGATCGAAATAAGGTGTGATGATATACTTCTGAAATCAAGTATACATTATTACACAGGAGTACAATTAAATTCAATTCAATCTTATTTCTGTCATACAGCTGTGTTTGAATTAAAGTTTTTTGTAAGCTTCTGAACTATTAAATTATTTAAAGGAATAGTTCCGATTTTATTTCATTTTGGACACAATGAAAATGTTTTGAGAACACTCGTAAACAGCTCATGCAATATTCATGCTGAAGTTAAAAATCAAGCAGTAAGCTAGGACAGTCCATGTTCAGGGACAGTTTGCTGAAGACAGAAGTAGTGCTATAAAGGCACCACCATTCCATTCTTGTCTCATATGGGCTCATTTGCTCCACCTCTGGTTTTGCCTGGCAGTGCATGATGGTAGCCAAAAAATACATAGGAGGCTTCCATCGCTTTGGCTTGCCAGCTGGTTGTCCAGTACTCCTAGTAGAGTACCATAGGTCTGGCAGCAGCATTATGTTATAATACAGTGGAACGAAAGAACAATGTGATTGGACTATAAGCTTCAGTTTATCTGAAGCGCTGATCCCCCCCACTGCAAAGTGTGGATCTCTCTGCAAATATGTCAAGATATCCCATCCCTGGGGGGTGGATGCATCTGCACCAGTTATACAAGTCAGCCAAACAGGCTTGTATCACAGCATGGTGCTGGCCACTTCTCCTTCTACTCCTTTGCAAGTAGGATGAAGATCTTATAAAACAAAACCTTTATGAAAAAACACCAGTAGTTGCATATTTGAGTTCTAAAATTAGAATCAGTCCTCTAAAAAGCCATCTTATCATTTGACTAATAATCACAGAACTATAGTCACAATATATAGTTATCTTTTATGTGTATCTTCACATCTCATCAGTATGATAAAACACACTCATATTCTTTTAGCAAGATGATCCGGTTATGTATGTTGTATCTGTGCTTTCATTATTTATTGTTTCAATGTGGATTATGTCATGCACTGACAGTGGTTTTGTGTCCCGGGTAAGTGAAAAGACAAATACTCCACTAGAGTAGACAATAAAATCACTTTATAATGCAATAGAACATGACGCTGCACCATCTGCTGTTCTGACAGGAATTCTGATGTAAGGTTGTAAGGAAACACAGTTAACATCATAGATATCATGCAGAATAGCATGCATGACAGCAGGCAACATAGAAGAGATTCTTCATAAGATAACAGTATCCACACTTTTGGTATGGTACATGAAAAAGCAAGAGCAAAAGTCTAATGTGGTCTATTCTATTCTCAAATACCAGACTAAATATTGGTTTTCATTTTTTGGGAAACTCAACTGGGCCAGACAATGGCACATAAACTCTGCCCTGAGAGTGCTGAGGGTGTCTGCATATCCTCTCACCGTGTGTGTGTGAAACAGAAACAGTTGTCAAGCCATGGCCAACTCAGTCACGCTGCCACTGAGCTCCGAACAATGACCTGAATGTAATGACAGATGACACACAGGGTGTGTGGATGCAGCACAGGACACAACCAAAACTCCATCTGTTACTCTGCCATGTTAGAGGGGATTCACTTTTTAACACGCTGCACTGAATCTGTTGGGACACGTAAAGCACACTTCCTTTTAATTAAAACACTCTCTTTCCAGTGATAGAGATTTTAATCTTGTTATTTCAATGGCAAATTTTATTCTCCACTGTAGGGTTGGAGAAAAAATTACACTTTTGGATTTCTAAAACCTGCACAAACCAATTAGGTGAACTCTAAAATTCAAGGCCCTAAAGATATCAATTACAGGTGTAATTGTGGATTACCAGATTTTCATTGAACAATTGAGACAATGTGTACAGAGCTGGAACGATTAGTCGAGCAACAAAAAAACGTTTGATTTAAAGACATTTTCAAGTAATAATGCAGAACATCCTCTGATTCCAGCTTCTCAAATGTGAGGTATTATAGTTTTTATTTGTCTTTTATTATCGTAAACGGAATATCTTACACTGTTAGTCAAGACAAAGGAAGACATTTATTGCCATCACCGTGCATTTCTTACAATTTTCTGACATTTTATGGAGTAATTAACCACAAGGGGTAGATTACCTGACAAATTAAATAGTCATCACATGCTGCCCTTAACAAAATACAGTTCTGTAAATTATTACAGAATAACTTGTGATTTCTGATTGTTTTTAAAGACAAAACCTTAGAACAAAAAAAGGTTAATTTTGTGTCTCTCTCTACATTCTCTCTTTATAGTTGCCTTTTAATTCAAGATACCTCAAAGAGAATGACAGTAGACAAAAGAATTACAGAAGAGTGTGTGTGTGTGTGTGTGTGTGTGTGTGTGTGTGTGTGTGTGTGTGTGTGTGTGTGTGTGTGTGTGTGTGTGTGTGTGTGTGTGTGTGTGTGTGTGTGTGTTATGTGAACCTGAGTGTATATGAGCATTTGTGTGGGCCTTATCCTAAAAGACCTGTCATGAGTGAGAGATTTTAGCCAAATCAGCAGAGATGAGAAGCTTTTCACAGTGAGCACAGCTGCCAGTGCAGGAGGCTGGAAGGGTAACAGTGGTTACTTTAAATGTATTTTCTACAACACTTTCTCAATTAAAGGCCCTTTTTACACATAGCACTCTGCTAATAACATAATGGTGAGTAGAATGTCATTGAGTGGTGTAATGTACCTAAATCCCTCACCACCAATTTTAATGCTTTCATAATTGGAGCCCACTTTGGAACGTAGTGGCAGCAGTGGAAAGGCAGTGAGAAATGATTTGTAAAGATGTCCGCGCTGGAAATAATAACCAGCCTTGGTGCTAATGCAGGGCTCTTTGCGAAAGGGGAGGGAAAAAAACATGTTGCTAATTGAGTTTGCCTGAAAAAAGACATTTAAAACTCATCATTTCATTTTACAGTCCTTTTTGTGGCACATTGTGTTTAGAAAGGGGAAGGGGAACACTAGTGGTGTTTCACATCCATTTGGAGGTTAATGGTCAAGTTTCAGGCTTTTAAATGTGGTAAAAACTACACTGAAAGGATTTACTCTAATTGCAAAGGGTGAATTTTTTTTTTCCAAAACACGTGAACTCTTGCCATTCAAAATGTACCAACAGAAATTTCTCCGCTTATGCAAGATAAATACCAGTTTTAGCCTTTTTTGCTTGCAATCAGAGTAATATGATAATTTTGCCAAAACATTTTGCCTGTATTTAAAGATATTTTTAAATGATCAACACATAATTCTTGGCTAAATGAGTTCTGAAATGTACCCAAAATCACTTTCAGCGTAGACTTTTGCAACATAAACCTCGCAATTTTTTCTCTTCTTTGTTTCCTAGGAAAAAAACCCAGCTTGGAGTGGACTGCCCCTGATTTGTGAGTCCATCCTGAGACTATACATTACCCTCCACTACAATGACCCCTAGCCCTGTCTAAACACAAGCCTTAATGACTCATGGTTGGTGGGCACACTCCTTGGTTATAGGGCTCCGCAGGCTGTGGCCGGGGCAAGGAAAGGACACTAGGCACCAGGATTGAGTGGACTCCACACAAACATTAGTACATTTGCTTCTGGGTTGTATTGCATCAATGTCAATGGGTAAAAACATGTCCTCCATCTTCAAAACCACACCCTGAGGGATGAGAAAAGCACCTGCAGACCCCTTATCTATCAAAATATAATGGCCAAAGTCAAATCAGTCTTTCTCTGAAAGCACTCAGCTGTTGCGCCGTGGCAGGATGTGGCAAGTCGTACAAATTAGCTGAGGCCCTGTTAGTCGTAGATAAGCTATTGTCCTGAAACAGCACTACATCCTTTTTAGCTTTCCGTGCTTATTCCACTAAAAAAAATGGGAGGTCTGCAAAAATACCCCCTCTATAAAATGAAACAAGGAAGAGGGAGCTTGGGGTGAAGGAGCAGGAGAATCATTTACGCTAGCATGATGAAGTGTCTGTTTCTCCTGGCAAAAAACAACTTAACAGGTGCCTTAAGAGAAGGAGTTGTCCTATAATCGTAAAAGCTTTTTTGATCATTTAACCCGCACATCCAATCAATCAGCAGAGGAAGCAGACATGCAAGCACACACACACATACAAGCATTTCACAGGAACAGCACACGACACAAGCAATATATAACACAAAAGGTTAATAGCTCAGAGAGAAACTGGGGAATGTAGAGAAATCAGTAGTAAGATGTATGGTACATACACTGGCAGCAAGGAATGACCAGGGATCAATATATATATATATTCTTTCCTGTTACTTGAGAGAGAGTAGTTGTATTTTGAGATGTAAATTCACATGCAGCCTGCTGTAGTTGTGTGTACTGCATAAAAATGCTCAGAATAAGGAAGACATATCTGATATTTAATCAAAATGACCTTTCTAACGCTAGCATTTGATTTTATTTGCTGCTGAACACTGCTTCATTTTCTCCTCAAATTGGTTTTAAATCAAGGTTTCTATAGGTGATTTATGCTTACTCAAAGTAGCAGAGTGACACATTAATTAAATACACATAGGAAGAGGAGAAGTCGTAGGAGTTTTGACAGATGAGCCTGATGGCACTGAGAATGGCACAGAACCTCACCAGCTGGTAGTGGACCTAGCGCCAACTGCCCATCTAGGTTGGCAGCTTGCTCTAACATGCCAGTCGAGACCTGTGAGGGCTCAGCTCACGACCAGTATAATGCCAGAGGGTATCAGCTGCCAAACCTTCACAGTCGGCCCTCAGATGGAGCAACTGAGGCATTAAATCTAATGAGAAGGAACTAAAAGTAATTCAGGATACAACTGAAAATAATAGAAATGGACAAAATTAAACTGAATCATAAGAACCTGAAAATGCTGAAAACGTGGTAAATACAGGATAATACATTATTTTAGTTAATGATCTAAAAACCTTCATATGCATACCAGTGTTTAAGATTTCCCACCTGCTAAAATCAAATAAAAGTATATCTTGATTCTAGGGCTGCAAATAATGATTATCTCAATTACTGATTAATCTGATGATTATTTTCTCAATTAATTAATTAATTGTAATTGTAAAATGTCAGAAAATTGTGAAAAATGTTGATCATTCTTTCCTAAGGCATAAGGTGACGTCCTCAAGGAACTTCTTTTGTACTGACCAAAAGTCAAGAGTCCAAAATTGTTGTTGTTGTTGTTTACTGTCATAAAAGCCTAAAGAAACCAGAAAAATCATATTTAGGAAACCTGAATGAAAAATGTTTCATTGAAAAATTACTTGGAAGGATTAATAATTAGGCAAATGATTTAATATTTGGCAACCTTTCCATTAATCGGCTATATGTTGCAGCTCTACTCAGATCATCAAAAAAGACATCAACTAAATTACACTAGTAGTTGGTGCAAATCAAAGACTATGAAAATGTTTCCTGAAATTACTGCATTGAATTAAAAATCAGTAAATTAAATGCCTAAAACTCATCTCATGTACAGAAAATCAGACACTTCTTCTTGCATTTGAGTGACTCTTGGAAGTTCATAAGAGCACTCATGGTTAGAGAAAAAGTGGGGACTCAGTAGGTTGAGCGGGTTGTCCACTACTCAGAAGGTCGGTGGTTCGATCCCTGCCTCTTTCTGTCTGCATGTTAAAGTGTCCTTGGGCTAGACACTGCCCAGACTGCTCCTGATAGTAGTGCCAGCACACTTAATTGCTGCCATTGGTGTGCGTGTGTGTGTGTGTGTGTGTGTGTGTGTGTGTGTGTGTGTGTGTGTGTGTGTGTATGTGTGTATGTGTGTATGTGTGTGTATGTGTGTGTGTGTGTGTGTGTGTGTGTGTGTGTGTGTGTGTGTGTGTGTGTGTGTGTGTGTGTTGGGGGGGGGGCTAAAAACATTTGGATAAAAGCACTTTGGATAAAATCTCTATATAAATGCAGCCATTTATCATTTATATACATTCTTACATTTTAAATGTACTTAATTTTTAGAGAAGAATGGGCATATTTTGGGAATAGAGAGGGAGCAACACTAAGGTCATCATCTGAGATGACGAGAAGACCACACATCACTTTCAGGACAGGGGTAATTATTAAGTAACAATAAAGTAACCAAGAATCTAGGTCTAATTTAAGAACATGACCTACAGGCATCCTACAAAAAGACACAAGCGCTGACACATGCTAGCAGAGATTCCAACTGAAATCCAGCTACATGTGGAAAAGAGAGACAGATCAAGAATACTGAAAGGGGTGTGGGGTGTGGAGAACAGCAGAGAAATACAGACAGACAGAAAAAGAGAATGGGAGATCCAGAGGCTTGTCAGTCATGGCAATGCACACTGACAAGCCAACTCTGTGGATAATGTTTCTGTCACTGAGCACTCTAATCACAGTGTTCTTAGTCAAAACCAATCCCCTCGTATCTGTGCACCCGCAAAGTGTCGGGATGTTTCTAGCAAACAGCTGAAAGAAACATACAAAGAGCGGGTGTCAAGGCAGGCAGACCCACTCACATCTCTACCACTGTCACCCGCTGTGCACACAGTAATAGTACAAAATGCAAGGGAAAAAACACAGGAAGAGAGAAAAGAGGTAGATGGTGTACACCAAAAAGGAAGAGAAAGTGAAAGATCTTTTAAAACACACCCAAGCAGGTATTGCCTGTCAGAACACATTGCCATCCTCTAATTGGGTCATTTTTGATACCCCCTACCGCATGGTGCCAGCGTATTGATGGGGAGGTGTCAGGGTGCCAAGAGCCTGCAAGGCCTCACTGGCACCGAATCAAAGCAGGCAAAAACGCTGCCCGCAGACAATCTGGCAAGCCCGAGCACACACAGGCGCAAGAACATCCAAAAACATGGCCCCACAGCTCCCGTCTGTACCACCGGGGCGTAATTGGTACATGGGCATTCCGGCGCGTTTTCAAAGGAGGGAACTTAATCCACATGTGTACTATGAAATTGGCTATTTTGTCCCAGCTTCCCCCCACTTCTTGCTCTCCTTCTCACCCTCCCCCAGTTTGCAACCCTTCCACCGATTTAGCACTCCAAATACATCTTGTTTCTCTCAGTTTCCCATCAACTATCAACTGCCACTATCTTTCTCTCTGAAATCGCCCCAGGTTTGACCACGATGTCTTAGCCTGTGAAGGCGGACAAGGATGCCTAATCTTTACTCGGTGCTCTGCTTGACAAGATTTTACTCGTTTGAGTTTGTTTGTTGTTGTGTTTGGGCCTGTATGTGTGCGTGTCAGTATGTTTGTCTGTACTGTTAAGTATGCAGATGTGCACAGCCTTAAATAAATTGAATTTGTTCGTCGTGCTTGCACATAAAGCTGTGGAGTTGGGTTTAAGGGTGTGGGTTGTGGATTGATGCTTACAGTAAGGATGTGGGTGAGCCACAGCAAGCACATCCCACTCCTCTTCTTAGACCCAGAATCTTTAAGTCTGAATACTCCCAAACAGCAACATCCTCTCATGTGTTTGTTCTGTACATTCCTACGTCGAAAACACTGTCGCATCTCCTCTTCCTTTGTGTGGTGGAGTGTGCCTTCCAGCCAGCCTGGCATTGACTGGCACATGGAGTAAACCGACTCCAGCTGCTTTCTGACCGAGGGGAACTTGTTTAATTAACCACGCTCTGGTTCCAATGAAAGGGTTGGTTTCGCCCCCAGCTGTTGACCAGTCTGTGGCACCCCGGGGCCCTGATGGGGACTGGCATATCACCCCTGGTCCGGTCCGATCCACATTTCCCAGACAAAGATGGACTCTGCCTGTCATGCCAGGATGTATCACGCCTGAGCCCTCCTTCATAAATTAAACATGAGATCTGGAGGAGTTCTTTTAAAAAAGGAAAAAAACCCAGAGGATGTTTCTCTGCTCAGATTCACCCACGCTGTTTTTCTTTCCTTTTTTTTTTCTATGACTCGGACTCACTCAGACATGGAAAAAAGGAAGAATGGGGAGAAGGTATAAACAGGTGCAGAGGTGAATTAGAAAACAGTGCCCTCAAAGACTTTCTCAAGTGTGTGTTTGTGAGTATGTATGTGTGGGCAGTCCATGGTGGCCTGAAAGAGCACTTCAAAGAGCCTTCTGATGGTTGTCTGGACCTTTCCATGTGCTTTTGGGGATGCACTCACATGTATGAAATGAACTTAGCTTTTAAGCATTACTCATCCTGTGTGTTAAGACTATAGTTCTAGAGCAGGTGGCTGAGTGAATATAAAGTTTCATCTTGAAAGTCTGTTTGTCTTAAATCACTACAAATTGTCTTCTCTACCATCAGCATTCACTATTTAATTCAACATTAAAGACTTAAGTTATTTCGTATTGCGGATCATTTCCACTTCTTTGCTGAATTTGATCCTTGGGGGTAAATACAAGCAGACACAACACTAACATCTCACCATCTTAAACATACTATAACCCACCTAATATTCAACTCTTATTAGAGCCCTGAATCAAAGGACCGGTCACCATCAAAGCCATCCGACGCAGGGTTTGTGTGTGTCTTTGTGTCTGATATATGTGTTTTGGAAATGAGGGAAAATCTGGTTGAATTAAAAGGGGAAAATTTAAAAAGCTGTTAGTACTTTGAGTTGCCAGGGACAGTATGGACTAAAAAAACAGATTTTTGTCACAAAGCCTGAAAAGTGAGATATGAACCGTCAAACTTTCCTTGACCATGAAAGACTCTCATGTTTATACAGCTGATAAATGGTCAACGCATGAAACTCACTTTAACATTTTGCTTAAAATGAGCTCAAACTATATTCAGACATACATTTGTATTTTATAATTGGGGGGGATTACACAATAAATTATACATTCTGATATTTTCTAATCACATTATTTCCACTTGGCTTTCTGGCTGCTAAGTGCAGAATCTCGACAGTGCTAATTGTTCCCACTCTGTCCCCACTCTGTTCCCACTCTCTTCCTAAATAAATAACCCTTTACAGGAGTAGAAAACCAATGTGACATTCAGAAAGGGAATGTCACCACCTAGCCATAGTGGAAGTCTTTCTAGACCAAGTGAGAGCTGGAGTGCTACCAAGAGAGATCATTTCACTGGCATCTGGATGACAGGTCTTACCATCGCCAAGCACAATTGTCACCTTAAGTTGTCATGCATCTGGTGTCTTTGATGCAGTGATAATGCACACTGGAAGAGTATCATGTCATCACCCCTCAACGAATCATGTGTGAACACAGCCAAGACACAAAGCACATCAACACCCAAGAACAAAGCAATGGGTTTTTTTTTTGTTATATATGGTTTTAGTTCTTCTTACATCTGCACAACTCTCACAAGAGCACCGTGATTTTCGAAGATCTTTGAACCCATGGTGGACTGCCTTTTTCCACTCTCTTCTATTGCCTGACTCATGCAGCCTCCAACAGCCATCCCCTATCCAACTCCCCTTGTCATTTTTTTCCCAGTGAGTCCATGGCAGAGTCCACAGGAGCCCCATTTGCCGTGACATATGGCGAACAAGGCAGGCACTGCGAGCGAGTGGCCCTGTCTGGAGCTGTGACTTAGTGTCGTCCCTCAGTGCCTCTGGCAGCACAGGGACAGAGGGATGAAGGGGATGGAGGAAGAGGGAGAGAGGAGGTGCAGAGACAGGGAGTTAGGGTGGGAGTTAAAGGCAGAGGGGGGATTCATGCTGGAGTTTCTCGCCCTGGAGACACACTGGCAGTCCTAAGATTAGAGGGGTAATCAATCTCAGCGTGGAGCCGGCCAATCCCACCGCCCCACGGCCTGGCAACCTGGCCTCTTCAGGTGGGGGCAGGGCTGCGGGGAGCAAAGGGACACTGACAGGGAGGACCGAGAGGAGAGAGAGAGAGAGTTGAGGGGAAAGAATATGCTTTATTAAGAGTCATTTGTCCTTTAACAAGCCTTGGTGCTGGACAGGTGATGAAGCATAGCACCACAAACACATATGATTACTGTCATCGTTGTTCACTGGTGTAGCTGCCTCTGTCACCTCACTAGGGAAACCTTGTTTTGGGTGCTCTTAACAAACAAACACACATACACACACACACACACACACACACACACACACACACACGCCCCAAGCTGTGCAGCACCACTCTTGGTCATAGTTAGGGCTGTGCTGATCTTTTACTCAGCATCTGTATCAGTCCAATACCAGCAAAGAACACTGGGTCAGTACTATGAAGTGAAAATAAAATACATATTAAAGTACGACACACACTGATCCTCTTAAATCCTAAATATAATGTAAACGCTTCTATAGGCACACTTTGTGCAAATAACTGTTACGAGAAGTGGCAACACGTCATGTGATAATAGTTGCCACAGCATCTGCCTGCCGTCATCATGTCAGCTATGTTATTTTAGGCTAAAGAAAGTCATTTTCTGCTAACAGAGGAGAAAAGAAAAAAAAACAACTAAACGACAGACTGCCAAGAGTGCAATACGAGTGTTTTAAGGGGAGCAGTAAGTGTTGGTCGGCTTTAACACCAGAGACTTTGTAAAACACTTACAAACATCATGCAAAGGAATATAAGTTTAACAAGTAACAAATACCAAGAAGAAAGATCTGTCACAGCAGCAAACATTATTTGAAGCAATGAAGAAGAAAATCCTCCCTCCAGACTGTAAAAAAGGTGGAATTTATTGTGGTCAATGGCCAATCCACTTTTAATTGTCAGAACTACAGGTTGTTTACATGAACATCTTAAGCCTTTCTGCACATGCCAAACCAAAATGCTTGTGAGACAATACAGCGGTGAGTATTGTGATATATGGAGCTCAAAACATGTGGCATCCTGTATGTCATTACTAAATCTAAAAGTACACTAGTGTCAAACAAAAAGTGGTAATAAGTGTTCAATTAATATTGTTAAAAAACTAATTTTGTGAAAAAGTGTAGTTCAATAAAAGGAAGTATACCACTAATGCAAAACTGAGTCATGTGTAAACTATGCATTTATAGTGGCCACATATATAGATCTTATACAAAGTGTATGTTAACAAGGTATGTTAACAGATGGAGAGAAGTACATTCAATTGATATTGTTATCAGTAGATACCCTGTGGACCCTGTGGAAAAAAACACAATACTGAGTATCTCTAAAGTCCTATCACAAGTTTAAGGGCGAGCTTTAGACAGGATAAGCCTCTAGTTGTTTTGAGCCAACACAGTTAGTTAGGTCAGGTGTGATAATTTACAGATCAGTTACATCTTAATGTCAGAAGAAATGGGTATTATCTGATGTGCAAAACTGTATAACACTGGAGTGCAAATTATAGTGTTTAATGTGTGATCAAGAAAGGTATTGGCCCCTTGTCCTGCTAGTGGCTTTAGCAAAGGTGTATAGAGCATAGCTCCAGCTAATGAGTCACAGAAGACTATGGACTAGTTTGAATTACTCACAGTCACCTTTACTAATTACCGTCAATGTCTCTTAAGCTCGTGAATGCATGCAAATCAATTAACGTCCTCAATACTGCAGAGATTAACTAGAGAGCGAGATGTAATATAATGCAATAAAGAGAAGACTGCTAAAGGTGTAACAGGGAAGAAAAATTAAAATAAAGGAAGAAACACCCTCATGAGGCCTTTTACAGATAAATGAAATAATTAGACCCAACTCCCCAGTGGCCTTTACCATTTTATTTTATTTCAAGGGAAATAATAATTAGAGTTTTTTTTTTCCTTTTACAAAGCGTCTGTATTTTTTTTCCATCTTTAATCTTTAATCAGTGTGGAACATTTCCCTTTGGGCAATAAGGTGCTTTATGTGAAGATGTAATATTGTGTAGCATCTTGAGGAAGCAAGCATCATGTTTTAACCGATGTAATAGCTTCACCGCTGTAACCTTCTTCATCAAACTACTGTATTTATATCTATAACAACGCAGGTAGTTGTGAGGTAGGAAAGCTTCTTTTAATTGGACCAACAGGTCTGAACCGAGTCCCATCTGTGGTGTGGTAGGGACTTAATTATAAGCAAACATGGCTACTATCGATACACCACAAAACCGCAGCGAGGAAGAGGGTTAAGAATAATCTTGACACCCCGCGGGTCATCGCACACTGTAAACAACATGGATTTATCCAAAAACAAGACAGAGAAGAAACAGAACATAACAAGTTGTATGAAATCAATATGAGCCAAAGCAAGAATCAAAGCTGGAATAAGGAAAATCAGACTAAATTGGACTTTTTGTTGTGCTTGGTCAAAGATAGTGCAGCTAAAGATGAACCTCAGGAGAGAATGGCAATAACAGAGTAATACTTAGGAAGAAATAGAGGCCTGTATCTAGAGGAAGAAAATTCATGTCCTTATGACCCTACACAGTGGACAAAGGCATAGATTTGAGGCACAATCTCTGGCCCCTCTCATGAGCCCATAAAACCATTTTAAAGTAGAGACAACCATAACTGCTAAGCCATGGGATTGAGGGAGAAATTCAATGTCTCAGCGTGTAGTTCGCCTCCAGTTGTGGTCCCCAACATCTAAGACTAGCTGCTTGGCTCATCTGTGATCCGAGCTCCCAGGCACTTGCATTAATTGAGCTCATAATTGAATAGTTGTCTTCATTAGTTCCAGTCCCCTGCTCCCGAGTCTCGGTTACGGATTACTGGGAAAATGTTTGTGCTAATGTCTTCACAGAAAGCTTATAGGTGACCATTCACATCCTCCTCTGCTCATCGTTGTGTTGTTACATCACTGAAGAGAAACGACTGTCACTCACAGCTGACCAGTGACACAATGTGTGTTCCCTTAGAAACCATGGCTTTTCAAGACACCAAAGAAATACAAAACAGCCATGAGGAGGTGGCTCGTTGAATGGAAACAATCGACCAAAGTCATTAATATTCTTGTGGAGATTCAGGCTGCTACACAAAAGCTCTACCTGCAGGAATGCTCTTCCAGCAAATGTATCACCTCAGCCAAGTCAATGTTAATCTCATCAACAAATCCCAAAAATAATTCACAAGATCTATAATTTATAATCAAGATGTGTGATTTAAATTCAACAACACATTTTATGCTCATATAGCTTATCCAAATACCCAGAAGGCACGGGCCAAGTTCTGGTAAGAAAATTCCAGTTTGATTGAGAGGGAAAAACAGGTACACAAATAAACAGCATGCATAGAGACAGGCCAGACATCAGCACTGTGATGTGCTTGAGGTCGTGCAGTATGGTAGAGAAGATAAAGGGAAATTAAAGGAAAGGTCCCTGACCCTCTCCGATAGCTCTAAATGCCTTGCAATTTTCCACAGGAGACGAAAATCCTCCTCCACAAATGAAGGGCTGCTTCTGACCTCTTCCAAGAGCGCAGGAAGTTTAAGAGAGGTTGACAAAAAAAAGCAAGATTCAAAGAGAGGCGAAATGGTAATTTGACTTGCGAACAGACATTTCTAACCCCTTTAAGGTGCATTTTAATAAATCCTCTGCAATTTGCATCTCCTGCACCCAGCCAATTATTATGGCATGCGTCAGATTGAGGCAACATCTATAGAAAGTCTGACACTGTCAAATGGGCAAACAAAATGAAGCCTAAAAAGGTGGCGTCACAGCAAGCAGGCCCAGCCTTCATGCAATGACTTAAAGACAGTTGTTCCCCTCATTAGAGCATCATTTTGCAATAATTATCTATAAGTGCTCTCAAACATCTTTGAGAGGTGAAACAAACTATGCAGAGTTCCAAGTAAAATTATGACGGGTAACTAGAAAAACCAACAAAAGCGGTTGTCAGACATGCACTGCATTGAATGTCAGAGCAAATCAACTTCGCCCTGGTGGTGACTGACATACTAAACCAATTTAATCAAATGAAATTTAGGTGCAATTTAGGACACACTTGAAAAATCTTCCACTGTCTGCCACAGACACCTCACATATGTCTACCTTGGAGCACAGACACCTTTTTCCTCTCACCAAAACGGATTCACCCATTTCCTGGTACCTAACAGCTTCACAAATAGGAAGTGACTGTGCCGCCCTGGAACAAACAACGCCCGAAAGCATCAAAAATTGATCTTATATGAATATTCAACAAGGGAGCATAAGAAACTGAATTCCTCATTTTCACCTTCCTTCCTTTCCACATTGCAGCTTTTTCTGTAACTGCATAATTAATGTGTGAACAGCAAAGTGTGAATTTGTTTGTGTTGAGAAATAAAGAATGGTGGGAATTTATAAAAAGACGACAACTCTATTCCTTTGTACTCTTTAGATGAACATTAGGGTAATCAGAGGAGGAGGTGGATTTGTAATTTATTGTGGATGAAATTATAGGATATATATAAATATTTATTTCTGTAATTTCTTCACTTATTAATCTGCAATATCAGACAACTACAAACCTGCCTTGTTCTTCTCTGGTTGGTGACTGGCTGGTGTTTTTCTTAAAAATACTAAAGAAAAAAACATGTGAATTCTTTCATAAATTCATAAATTCCTACCATACCATATTTTGCAAAAGTACATTTACATGCATATATATCTATATTTTTCCAAAACAAATATTGTTACTTTTACATTACAGTTGTAAACAAAGTTGGAAACTGAATGCTTAGTAAAGCCATGCAATGCAAGCTCAATGCCTAAAATTACTTCAATCCTTTGTTTAGTCAGGCTCAGCACGTGTCGTGTGACGTAGGCTCAGAAAGACATACAGCACACGCACACGCACACACACGCACACACACTGTGTCCACCCACCAACATTATCTCCTCTGCTTGTTAATGAGGACAGCTCTCACAAATGCCCTAGCAGAAGTGAAAAATCTGCAGCCCCTTGCTTAGATTTGTTCCCCTGACATCAATCGTTGATCCTGTAATTTTTCCGACCTTTCGGGGTTTTTTGCCCCTATCGTTGATGTGCTTTTAAAATGTATGTTTGCCATTTGCCTCCGAGTATACAACTGGGTATACACATAAAACAGAGGAGAAAAACAACTGGTAGCAGGGGTTTTGCAAACTAAAAGGATTTTTTTTCTCCAAAGGTACATGGATACCCTGAGGAATAGATTTACTGGCCTAGAATCGGCTGTCAAGATTTGATACATTCTGAAGTTTTGTAGAGATTAATCTAGACAAATTAATGCATTTGTGAGTCCTTCCCATATGTGTGTCTGTGAAAAGGGAGGAGGGAACTGAGAGCATGAGAGAGTTAGTATGCTGAAGGTAAGTCAGTGGGCCGGCAGGTAAGTAGGAGACAGAGCGGAGTAATCAGGCTGCCCACAGCCCAATGGCATAGGAATCACACACACACACAAACACACACACTCACTCCTTCAATCGTTCATTTTCCTAATGATCCGCATAGCAGCAGAAGGCAGGAAGCCATGCTGACTAGTAGACCTCTGCTTTAACCCTCAATCAGAGCAGCATTACTAATAATACTGTCTTAGTCTTTTTCTGTGAAGACTAGAGTGTGTGCCAGTTTATGAACTTCTTTCTTGTTATTCGAAGCAAGCTAAAAGTTTACAGCAAGTAACACACTCAAAATTCCCTTTTGTTCAAGTCAAGTCTTTTCACTTGAAAATTAAACTTAACACTGAAGCTGCATACCCATCTACCTTACCACCAGTTCACACCTTGACCACCAAGAGAGTATGTCTGTTACCACATATAGTCTATGACACACAGTCTGGATGGGGTAAAAAAAAATTTAAAAAATCAAAAAAAAACCTTTAACCCACACATTCCAGCAAATACCAGGACGGCCGCTGAGGCAAGGTGGCCCTGGGTGGCCATTAGGATGCAGTAAGCAGTGTTTCCATGCAGACACCATCTCCACATGGAAAGGTCACCTCCCTCCCTTCGTGGGTAAATACGCAGACGTATACAAATGCGGTTGCATGCTGAAATGGTTCACCTTAAGAAGGCATTAGGTTCTCTTCCACTGAACTTTACATCCCTCTCCTCCATTATCTTAACGACTGGCATTTCAACCTGTACCAAAATGCTTCCTAACTATGCAAAGCCATTACATCCACATCTTCAAAATCCAAGCTAGATCCATACTTAGCACAATTTAAACAAAAATTGAAAATAGTTAAACTAGTCAAATGATTTCATGATTGTCATTTAATGATTTATGTTTTGTCTCTTTACAGACTAAATTAATGCCATGGTGTCATTGTGTCCATTGTTAAAGTTTTTAGTCAATTTCATTATAGGTACTATGAAAATATTATTTTTTTTAAATGTTAATATACTTGAAACAAAGTATACAGTCTTCTCAGCTGTCTGTCGTTATCATTATGAAACAGCAGAGCAATAGGGAGTGACACTGATTGACCAACAGTTCATCCTGTTCGACTTGAGATGTGAGTCAGTGCTGTTCTGTGTGTTTTATTCCAGTTTGAGTTCTACACGCTTAAGGTTCACTATAAGGCCCTTAGCACCAAACCTGCCTACAAGGCCCTGCAAGCCTCGCTGCTGTCAACTCACATCTAGCCAGGAGACTAACCCATGCTGTCAGTGCCCCGTGTCTACTACCAACACACCTGAGCTGGGGCACGCCTTCTACTCCAGCCCCGAGCATAGCCGGGCCTAGAACGGGCAGTGACTGTTGCAGAGGTGCAGGGGGATTAGGTCATACTAAAGAAAGCTTTGTTTTAGAAATGATGGATTTGGTAGAGAATGTTTAATATAAATAAAATAGTATATTAAATGTCAGTAGGCTAAACTGAAAGAAGGTTAATTCAGATCTTGACATTAAGAGACATTAAGGGACACATGCATGTGAATGTACATTAAATAACATACTCTGAAAGACACCCACTTGACTATTTGACTGAAGTTTATGCTCTCACTGTACATCTGGTATATATTGATTGTGTACCATTTTAGGACTTGGAAAAAAAGTGAAACTGTATAATTCACTTTTTCAGTGGCATGAAAACTTGAATTTTTTCCAGCATTCACCATTTTCTTAGTAGATGAAGTTGAGGATTTTCTTACCTTTAAATTCTCCTTTCTGTGTGTTTGTCTTCCACTTTCATCCATAGCCTTTTGTTGCCAGTCTTTCCTTTTTTCCTTTTTTGGTTATCTTTATCTCGCCATCTCTCCCAGTCCCAGGGGATGGCCTTCTTACCCCTGGCACCAGATCCCAGTGGATGCAAGAAAGTCCCGCCAATGCTGCGACAGTAGCTCTGCGGTTAGCTTCCCGTGCTGCGCCGAGCCTATTCCCTTGGCGCACTCTCCCAAAGGGAATTCCCACCAGAGACAATGGGCAGCTTACCAGGGTAAACAACAGCCTCCTCCATGCCAGCCTGCCACAAAGGTACAGACAGGGAAAATGGAAGAAGTGTAAATATATTACAATACTGCATGGTAGCAGAAAAAACAGCCACAATACACAAAGCCAAGTCAGACACAGCCCTCTCAGTGCTTTAGACATTTAGAATCAATGGCAACACAATCACACTCAAAATATGTAATTGTGGCTCCAGCTGCCTCTTTGATTTAGTCAAACAATTGCTTTAGTTTGCTGGAAAAATCTATAAGAACTAATTCTCAGTATCACCAGTGGGAAGAAAAAGAGTCTCATCAAGAAAATACAATGAATTATGGTGCAGTTGGAATCCAAGCGCAGTGAAAAAAGTAAGCCTGTCTGATGTCACGATTATGTCAAAGCATTTGTGAGAGGGGCTGATATAAAAGGATGGTTTGGACTTGAAATTCATATCCACTTACTGCCAGAGCAGGCCCGTATACCTCTCCAAGTAATGGCTGTTTACAAGATAAAAGAAGAGGAAAAATAGCCACTTTTCCCTGCTCAGACATGAAATCCTCTTATGAAATTAGGCTGATAAAAGGGCCTTGTGACGTCGGCCATTTTTCCCCATGTCAAGAAAACCTTGCCTGTGAGCATTATTAATGGCATCCTTGTGGCATGTCATTTTTCTACATCACCAACGCGCTCCTAACAACAACAGCAGAGGGCTGGGCCTGCTAAGCGCTTTGTCAGAACAACAGTGAAGTTACCATGCAGCCCTGTCAAGTTCCCAGAGAGCAGGTACAACCTGGGAAGAGCCACAAAACACACTTTGCTGTGTGCATAAATGCCAAGGGTTAATTTTTGTTGGTTCCTGGTTGCCTTCAGAGGGGGTAGAGTGGAAAAATGAAGCGCGTTTGAAACAAATAGCAGCAACGGGAGAGACGTGTGGCCTTCGCTTAAACAGAGCCATAAATCAGTGGACTGACGTGGAGAGAGCGAGGGAAAAAGGGAGAGAGAGGGAGAGAGAGGGAGACAGAGGAGGAGAGAGCAAAACCATAAGTGAGACAACAACAGCATAACATTACCAATGTTTAGCCCCACCAACCTACAGGATTAACTCCTCCTATACTTCTGTTATACTGTTTATTTGTTTTCTTTTTCTTTTTTTACTTGTTAATACAGTGAGCATGTCTCACTACCTTTTCTTCTCAGGTCATATGTGAGTGCAACCACTCATTCACATGGCCAGGTTGACCCTTAGCCTTTACCTTTATTTATTCAAACAGATACCTCCAGCATTGTGTTTGAGATGCACAGAGGACACACTCTACAGAACAAAAGCTGCTCATGGTTAAACCACAGGAGATGCCTCACATGCATGTCTGAACGTCTTCAGAAGAATCGATGTGTGCTTAAATGTGAATGAGTCTCTCTATACAGATGTCTGTACATGGAAGTGTGTATGTGCGATCATATAGAAGGTGTGCATTCACCTGGTTGTGCATACGGAATCTACCGTAACACAGACGCAGATTAACAAGCCTCTTTGGAGTTGCAAAGCGGAAGGGGGTGAACATGCATGTGGATTACATGTAGCGCGCATCATCATTCAGTGATGCTTTTAATGAAGTCCAGTGTGTTTAAACCTGCATGTGTGAAAAGACCCACACCGCGTTAGACTCTAGCATGCCAGGCCATAAGGCTTGCCAAATCACTAATGCATTCTGGGTCAGTCCATAACCCCAGGTAGGGGCAGAATATAGAAGATATCTTATGCACAGCAGTGCGTGTTCCAGCTGCGACCCACCCTGTGTCACTCATTTTGTCCTGACTTGTGAGGGATTACCGCAGTGTGGGCTTGTGCTGAGGTGGCAAAATAAAAAGGGATAAGATGAGGAGGGGAAACTATACCAGGCTGAACATGTCTGTGTTTTACATATAGGCCGAGTCTCCAGGTAACCTGTAGCATTTAGATCAGATCCTGCCAAGGGAGATGTTAATGTCATGTATCACTACTAAAGTGTGTAAGAAATAAATGGATGGAAAGATGGGAGTGTGGGTTTTATTGAGGTAACATGGAAGAACTGGTCTAGGTAAAGCTGGATATATAAAATAGGATAGTCACAGGCATTCCAACCGTATGCTTTGAAAGTGAACCTAATAGTGCGTTTTCAACAACAGGGTAACAGGAAAAAGGAGATTTAGTGTGTTTGTGTGATATAGCAAAGCATCCAATTGCCTCCTGGATTTTCACAGTTTAGGCGCAAAGTATGTGCAAATTATTTCATTCACCTGACACCAAAGAACAGCGGTCGCCTGGCACTTTCAGAGAAAATTAAATTAAGCGCCCAGAAAATTTTAGAGGAAAACTTGGAGGATATAGAATGGATTTATGGCTTTAAATCTGATGGAGCTTGATACTAATGCGGTATAAATCCTCGCCTTTCATTATAGTATTATATGAAATGCATTGGAATGGAGCGATGGATCCTATTTGACATTCCGTTACCAGAGCAGTTGTGCACAGCTTCACACTTAAGCCCTTTAAAGCTAATACATAAATGTAACATTACATATAGCTGCACCGCTCAACAGCAGTTTTTTTTTTTTTTTTTTTCTGACTGAATCAGCAAACACATGAGCTGATTCTCCCAAATGGTTTAATTACTCAAACAGATTGAGGAGCGTAATGATGTTTTGCCTCTCCAATGGCAACAATGCTGCTAATCGGCTCAGCTATTATTCTGACAATGAAAATGAATCATAAGATGCTTGTTCCTTTTTTACAATATGTTAATGTTGCACACTGTAATCGACTGGGCTCATGGAACGATTTAGAAGCAAGCACTGTGCAGTGAATGTGTTCACAAAATTTCCATATGTGACATCGAGATCAAAGAAAGGATGCCACAATTTGTCTTTTTTTCATAATTTTAGGAACTTCCGTTTTGGAGGATGTGGTAGAGTGACAAGATTTTCTTTTTCTTTTTTACTTGTAACATCCATACACACATAGACACTAATTTACATAGTCCAAATTATGAAAACTAAAAAATGGAAATATTGATTACAGGACTCGCTGCTGAAGAAAAAATACTTTTTGGCTGGATTTCAACAGTAAAAGAAGAAGTCACTCAAAGACAAACAGAAAAAGGGGTTTCCAAATGTATTTGGAGAATAAGGAAATTTCAATTTGTCTTTTTTCCAGCGCTGGTTATCGATGTATCTGATTCCTACTCCGCAGTGGGCCAGTGAGGAAGACTAGGCCCTTACTAGCCTGCATGTACTGCAGGTGGTGGGTGCTGGATGGGGTCTATTTTGTCCTGTGTCATTTGATGTGGGGGGACGGAGCAGATGCATTGTGCCCTATGGCGTGGCTGTGGCGGCAGCACGTATGGGCTCCATTGTGCTGCGATTATGTAGGACGAGCACGCCGCCTGCTAATCCGCCTGTGGGAGGGTGCATGCCTGTGAATTATTGCACTTTGGTAGAGAAAAAAGAGAAGAAGGAAGAGAGAGAGGGAGATGAGGAGCACAGGAAGACGAAGGAGAAGAAGAGGAGGAGGAGGAGGAGGAGGAGCGAGAGACACAGAGAGAGAGAAGCCCCCTTGGCTGTGATTATGAAATGGTCTGTCACAGATTAAGGCTACAGGGATGCAGGCAGAGATGAGCCAGAGCCTCCCACAGACACACTGGCTAGTCAGGCTGCTTCATTGAGCTTACCTGAGGTTATACACGCCTCGCATCCATCGATGGATGTACAGCACACACACACACACACACACATACACACTGTGAGGAAAAAGAGGGAGGAGGGGAAGGCAAGAGAAAATGAGAGGGAGGGAGAGATTGAGAACGAGAGGAGAAAGCGTGAAAACAAACATGCTCCAAATAGGCTTGCAATTGAGAGAGAAGGGAAGAAAGAGGAAGAGAGGGAGAAAGAACTGTGCCCAAGGAAAAACACAAGAAAATAAAAGGGAAAAGGGAGAGAGGGAGCTTGAGAAGGCTGGCAGCCACAAAAGGCAGTGACTAAAATAAGACCTGTGTGGCTATTGTCTGTTTCCAGGAGGGCTTTGGTGATAAAAAGCCCACGCTATTTGTCTTTCTCTTGCCTTGCCCTCCTCGAGAGCATAGATACCTGGAGATGTTTTTCAAACCAGAGATAGAGGAAAGAGTATGTCAGGAGAGAACTGAATGCACTATGTGTTCACAAAGTGGAGGTTTGGGTGTCTTCTGCAGGTTTGTATAATTACACTGGGAGTCTTTATCCTAAGTATCTATTATTTTCACGCCTGGCAGATTCAGAGGTGTGCAGTTTTGTGAAAAAGGGTCAGAAATACTCAACTCTTTACTGATTGATTGACAACTACAGGCTGCACACTTCTGTCCAATCACACGCTTCACTGTCAGGTTGATTCTTCCTCTAGCTTCAAGTGGGAAAGAAAAGCCGTTGCCAGAGTTTGTTACAGCAGAAACATCCACATTTGATTGGCAGGCTGGCCTTCTTTCAGGACAGAAAGAGCCAATCAGTTTAATTAGCCCAATGGTATTTCCAGGTTTTGTATCTACAAGGCTGGGATTTGTGAGTAAGAATTTAAGTTTCAGGCTTTTGTTTAAGGATTCACTAGGGCTTGCAAGTCTCTTTCACTGTAAGTCAGACAGGAAGTAGATATGCATCAGACAAGCGAAGGTAAGAGTTTTATACAGGTGTAGACAGGTGTTATTTTCCTACACGTGTTGGGAAGAGGCTTAAAATTTGCCATACGGGTGTCTACAAGAAAACTTATCTCTGTTGCCCTAACACTGAAGACGTCAGTATGGTTCAAACAGAGTGCGTGTCAGATCACATCAGAAACTACCTTTCCCCCACACATTTCTATTGTCACGAATGGGGGCCTGCATCCGGCAATTTTTACAACTTTCCACCACCGAGAATCTGACAAGCACAGACACTTCACACAGCAATCGAACCAGTGTGTGGAGCTGGAAAAAGTAAGCACAATTTCAACTTCTTTCTCAAGCTCTTCCTCATGCTTTAACACAACTATTTGTTACTGTTGTATGCGTACAATCAAGTGAAACACCATGAATGTTTATGAAGAGTGACTTTCACAAAGAGCGTGTTGTTATCTCCATTTGTAAGATTCTCATATCTTGCCAATTCGGACCGCCATTTAGGACTTTAAACAAGACTTTGTATGAACAAGCTTGTTTCAAGCAAATCATGGCCATAACATGGTTTAGAATTTGTTCCCACTTGGGCTACCAATGCCAGCATAAAATACAAACAATATACAAATGCTCTGGATAAAAGCAACCATATGGCACAAGTTATGTCCTCTCTATGAGACTGGCTGGGTAATTGTAAAGCTACTAATCCTCACTTTTGTAAAATGACCAAAACATAAGTAGTTACTACCTGTTATCACCATGTTACTTTAGACAGTAAGTAGCTACTTTTCACATTTCTCTAATGACATGTTCTGTTTGTCTCCCCAAGCAAATTTAATTCATTTGCATATTCAGTGTATTCATCCATCTTCTCATAAGCCTGCTGACTTGATTTGTAGAGGAACTTAAGGACACAGGGCAGCACTTTAAACAGCATATCAAACATGTGACCCTATTGTGCCCATACTGTCACACACTACTCCTTACCCATCAGACCATATTAAATGAGGGACAGCACTTTGAAAGTGGTGAGTTATTACAACATCTCGGCCTAACATGCCTGTGACAACCCAAGCTGATGGCAGATAATTGCCCTCGTGCTTGCCACTTAATGAACATAATTACCACGTTCTTCAGTGTTCACCCCGTGATTAATTGTTACAACATTTCTTTGTTGGGTTCCGACAAATTACTCATACCACCATTGCCATTTTCACATCAGGCAATCATAAAATACGCAAGCAGGTGCTCATAAAGACAGCCTAGAGCCACTTGAGAGCCATGTTGGGATTATTGAAGGAGGCAGAGGAAGTTAAGGACTCCATAATCAGTCAATTATAATCATTGGGGAAAGGTTTTTGAAGCTGCCATTTCTCTAAGAAGGGGATCTTATGAGCCCTGTATCTGGAGAAGGCAGCATATGTCAGTTATCTGTACACACACATGCACAAACACTCATCAATGCAGTGCCTTATTCAGAGGCACATACACAAATAATATTAAAGGGAGGATCTAAATAACTACAAATGCCTCAGCGATCATTGGTGCGCACATATAATCTCTTTCAGCTCCATGACACCTGCCAACTCAAACCAAAACATGTCCATACAAGTCAAACGGAATAAGTTCTCATCCAATTCCTGGGCTCGTGTTTGGGGGCAATTAACTTGGGCATATTTCACAGACGACCTAATTGAGAATCTGTCACCCAGTTAAGCAAGGCTTGTCTTAAGAGCATTTGCTTAATAAGCCATGGCCTAATGCAATAAGGTGCCTATTCCCAATCAGCCATGACAAAGTCTAATTTATGCCAGGCCAAATGAGCAAGGGGAGAGGGAGTGTAAGGGCAGACTAATGATCATGACCATTGAAAAGTGTGATAAAAAAAATAAAATTTAAATTAAAATACAGACTCAGTTTGGAGCGATAAGACATTCTCACTTCTAGTTGCAGTTGTTTTAATTGAACAATTGAGATGTGCCTATTTATTGCTGCCTTTGTTATGATTTGTATTTCACACTTTACATTTTGTTTCATACTTTATATTGTATTATTCTGTTGTTGTTGTTGTTGTTGTTGTTGTTGTTGTTGTTGTTGTTGTTGTTGTTGTTGTTGTCCTGTTGTATGTGTTGCTGCTAACTGACCCTGTCTTGGCCAGGTCCCGCTTGTAAAAGAGGTTTTAATCTCAATGTGACTTCCTGATTAAATAAAGGTTAAATCAATAAAAAAAACACGGTTCTTTGACCCATTTGAGGAGGAAGATGAAGAATATGCTCAGTGGGCTTAAACTTGCCCCCTCTGTTTCACTATGTTTCTATAATATCTATAGAAAACATAGCAAAAACAACAAAACTATTGGAGATGCATGTGAGTATCGCTTAGCTGTTGTTTCAGAAGAATGGATAGCATTGTGGTTGTTTCAGAACCATGGACAGCGCTGTTTGTTGTATGTAGGGGTGTGTGTGCTGCATGTAAGATGTTAAAAAAAAAATACTGAAACAGAGCAAAGGAGACAGACAGACAGACAGACAGACAGACAGGCAGACAGACAGACAGACAGACAGACAGACAGACAGACAGACAGACAGACAGACAGACAGACAGACAGACAGACAGACAGACAGACAGACAGACAGACAGACAGACAGACAGGTTTCTAAGTCTGCTTGCTTTTCATGGTTGTAAGTACAACTTTCCCTCCATTGTAGAAATCCAAAAGAAAGAAGAGAAACAACAGGGAACTGAAGGGACAGTCGACGAGAGAGAGCCGCAAGGCACAATAAGCTGTTTCTACACGTCTCCCTGCTGATTTTGACAGAGAATATTTCATAAATTGAAATAATATTTAGATTTCAATGTTTAGATTAATAAATGTATTCTTTGATTTTGAAACAGTAGCCTTATGTTGTTGTCATTTAGCTTTTCTGAGGCGATTGCATGGTTAAATCAATTGATATTATTTTTTGAAAAAAATTGCCCTGTCACAATTTTTAACTGCCCCCCCCCCCCAAGTCACTTAGTTCTGGCACTGGGCCTGATGCTCAGTATGGCCTCACATCCAGAGGAACATGCTTCTTTTCTTTGCTTCGCATCTCCATGCACATATATTCATGTATGTGTACGCACAAACACAGTTTCATGTTCAGACACACACAGACACATGTATACAGTACACACAACCCACAGCGCTTCTGCGTGATTGATTCAGCGGAGCATCAGATCGCTCACTGTGACAAATAGCTGGCTGACAGCCGAACACAAAAAAGCCCACACCCTAACACCTAACCTGTGAGGGGGACTGGGGGCAAGGGAGGGGGCTGACCTAGCAGCAGGCCTCCATAGCTGTCTCCATCATACCTCCTTTTTTCATTCTGTTGCGTCTTTCTCCCTTTGTCCAATTCATTTTTTCTTCATTGGTCCCTCCTCCTGTCTTTTTTTTTCTTTTCAGCTTGCCTTTCTTACCGTTCCCTTCTCTTCCGACTTCTGTATCCTCGTCAGTATCTCTGTAAGGTATTCTGTCCCTCCCTCTATCTCTCTCTCCCTCTCCTTCTAGGGGAGTGATAGATTCCCCCTCAGTTCATTTATCCTGGAAGCGGAGGAGACGGCAGTGTGATGTGATCCATCTCGCCGGCGATGGAGGGAGCGCTGCGTCCCTGATCACAGGCCCTATCAATCTCACTCATAGGGGCCGGATCAGCGCTGCTGTCAGACAGCAGACACACATGGCCTGTTTGCCAGCCTAGGACTTCCTACTGTACCTAGTGCACTAGAACTCACTGGGGATCTGGCTGTAGCTGAGATAAGGAGACCCACAGAGGGGATGTTGCTGTTTCTGAACTCCAGGCAGGCAGATACTGTAGTCCTGCACATCCAACAACTGCTTGTAGGACTTTAACAGAGGTGAAATGAGATCAAACCAGATTGTATCCACTTGATTTACATGGGAGAGACTGTTTGGAAAGTTCAAATACCGTGTCTCTTTTAAAGTGGACTGTAGTGGAATTTATAACTGAACTCAAGAGTCACTCTCTACTTTTAGTTATGTCCAGTTGAGAGTAATTTACTTATATGATTTTGGTTCAGACTAAATTAATATTCAATTAATTGATTAGACAATCAACTAATCAACAACTGACTTTTTTGTGATTTTAATATTGCTGCATTATAGGCCACTAGATAAACTCAAGGTGTGGGAAATCGTGAAGGACACATTCCCTACTTCTTTTGACATTTTATGGAATAAATGATGCAGAAGAAAGTTTGATTTCCCCCTCAGTACAAGGTTTATTGAAACAATTTGGCCATACACCTTCATCAGGTATAAAACTCACAATATTAGGCTGCAACATATTAATGCTCGAGCCACAGGCTACAAAAAACTGTTAAAAAATATTCAAATTAAAAACACTTAAGACAATTACACATGAATTATTAATTTAAAAGAACCCCTAAACAAAGTTGTATCATAATCTCCAAAAAAAGAAAGAACATACTAGACAGGCAATGCAAAATAAATTAATTTTATCAAGGAAAAAGTTCAGAGAGGAGAGGAGACAGGAAAGATCAGAAAACAACAACCAATCCAGGTCACATATCCAAAGTGGAAATAATATTTGTAAACCTGAAGAAAAACAAACCACACAGAATATGTATAATATATTGAATAATAAATGTATTAACCAGAAATCCAATAAAGCCATTTACTTAATAATTAATGGTTAAACAAAGGTCTGACACGCCCAAACCAGTCACCCATCATGAAAGCATTATCAAGCGCACAACACATTTTAAATGGGTTTCCTACAATGAAACTAAAATTATGATATTGTTGTCAAACCATTAGCTCAAATATTGGCAATATGAAGATTACTATTTGAGCAGTTACATTTCATGTCATGTCTGACCATATTTCCCAGCACACATGCCATATGCTGTATCAAAACACATCAAACTCTCCTTGACACTCAAGTACACAAAATCACCCTCGCCCATGACATAAAACCACCCTTTACACACACTCCCCTTTACACACTCTGACACCCCTCAAAAAACACTTCCCTGCTGACGTGTAACACTCTCATGCACTCATCCACAGACACTTCATAACCTGACATGCATCACCCTGACACGCACACACATGCACACATCCACACACATCAAAAGCAGTGGGCTGTAAAGTGCTGTCCCTATCCACCCCAGACAGCATCGACCAATCAAATTAGGCCTGATCAAAACATGCCATTCAAAGCCAGGGCTGGGGCAGGAGGGTGTGGGTGTGTGTGTGTGTGTGTGTGTGTATTGGGGGGGCATTCAGGGGAGCGCAGCCGACGCTCTGACCTTGGGAGCAATTAGCATGACCAGAGAGAGAGAGCCAGAGACAGACTGGGAGAGAGAGAGAGGGGCGGGGGGGGCGCTGAGCAGAATAAAAAGGGAGGTAATGCAAAAGCACCCCCACCTCAATAGATCTGCAAATAGGGGATGGAGCCCTCTGAGGGCCCACTCAGCACAAGGCCCTGGTCTTACCAACCTCCGCCTCCTCCTCCTCCTTCTTCGCAGCCTCTTCACCCGAGCCCCTTTAACTCCCCCGCCACCTCCCCGAGTTCCCTGATGCGAGCCCTGGGCCCGGGTCTCCCCCTGAGGAAGCCGAGACCTTATCCCTGTGTCTTCTTCAGACTTGCTCTCATTAGATCCCGCGTGTCATATTTGATTTTGTAGGTCATTAGGTGGCATAAGATCACGGTGTGTTTGAGGTCAATAAATACAGTGGTGGATTTTTTACATATTGCAGTACTTATAATAATTTCCATTACAGGATGAATTAACCAGCACAAGCTCAACAATGACATTGAACTCCCCTGACACACAAGTATACACACACACACACCTCCTCTACATACATGTTCATTAATTATCCAGCAATTTATCAAAACATTGTGCAGTGAATCAGTATCTTCAATCACAATATCAATATCTACATCCACCTTTGGTAACAAAACATTGTCTATCAGTGTCATCAAAGTACAGCGGTGCATACTTTACATAACCTGTTTCCTTTGAAAGGCTACAGCGTTAACGTTCGCCAGCTGTGTTTACACAACCATATATTCCTCCAGCGAAGGAATAGCGATCCTGACACTCCACCCCAATCCCTCCAACTCCCCCCCTCCCCGATCTACCTGGGAATCTAATTTCAATTGACTGCCAGACAGAGGAGGTTTGAGGTTAGAACCATACAGTAAAACGGCTGGGCAATCGGCTGCCTAAGAGAGGAGCGCAGGTTCAAATTGTTTTCTATAAGTCACCTCTACGGGGGATTTGTGTTTATCCCTGGCCATTGATTTGTTGCTGGGGTTCATTGTGTAAGAGAGGGAGAGAAGGGGAAGGAAGGTAGACTAAAGAGGGGAATCCAAGAAAGGCCAAGAGGGGATCTTTGTCCTTCTCCTGGACCTCTTCAGAGAGGTGGTGTGAAAGAGGGAGAAAGGGATGCTGGGTTAAAGATGGAAAACGTGTTCATTATTTTATGTACCATATATTTAAGACAATGTACGTGGTAGGTTTTAGCATATGTTACTACTTAAATTATTAGCTGCTTTAAGATAGTTTGAAAAGGTTAATTGTTTAGGTCATGTATCATGTCAAACGTGTGTTGACTCCAGCATCTCATAAAAGGATTTGCTTTATGCATTGTAAATTGCATTATAGGATTCAGAGTCTTTGAACTCTCACTTTTGCATGTGAGCATGTTTTCACTTATTAGTTTAACATTATTTTACATGAAATGATGAAGCAATACTATCTGGTGATCACAGACTCTCTAGCTGCACCTCTAAATAGGTGTACATATATGTTTTGTGTGGTTATGATAGAGCCGATGTGAATTTGTTTCCCTTGGCTACAAGAAAAAATCGTCTTAGAGAACAATGAGGCTAAAACTTTAATTGACTTTCAGTTTAAGAGGTTAGACTAGACTCTGCCCCCTGTCTTTCAATAACAACACACTCTACATCACCATCAACCATGCTTCTCTACTGTATCATGAACAATGTGTTACTACATAGTCATTTCATATATAGGTTTTTTTATGTGCCTTTTCTTACTAATTTCTCACTTTCACCTTGCAAATTCACGAGCAGGTTATAATATTCATGCACATCCTAACAATCATCATGCTATCATTATGCTGTGCTAAATACTCTGGCATCAATCTGACTTTGTGGTATTATTTTCTTCTTTTCTTATTGTCTATTCTAGTTTTGTCTTTCTGTTACAATAGGATATTCCTAAAGGGGGGGATTTCCGTTTCACTGTATTGTTCTACCAAGCTCTTGTCATTCTGCGTCTGTTGTTCTCGACTCATAATGCTGCTGTGATGCTCGCCCCATGACTCGCCTGTTTCAGTTTCACTTAGTGGCTTAATTACCACTGAGCGTCTTCAATGCAAATCATGAGAGACAAATGGAAAACAAATACAATCAACACACTGTCTTATTAACCTGGTTGTCTCCATGTGTGTTCTGTACACTACAGTATGCTGATGGAGAGACTGTGAAGTGAATGTAAATACAGGTTTGCATATGCACACAATACAATATTGGTTTGTAATTGCTTAAAGGTAAGAGGATATAGGGACTATGATGCAAAGCACTATTGGGTTCATCACTTAGTTTGAACAAAGTAAAGAGACGAGCAGCCGAATGAAGAATGGATGCGGCTGCAGTCGACCGCTGCATTACTGTATTGGTGTTTATGTTAAAAATGGAATTCAAACTTAAGAGTCAAGGAAAAGATGAAGGTAAAATACATGCATACACAAAAAGAAACCACATTATTGCGTTTAACTGCAACTGACAATTAGGTTATTTACCAATTTATCTTCCAACTATTTTCTTCATTAAATCGATTAATTATTCTGGCAACAAAGCGTCATATAGTAACAACTGCAAAGTCTAAACTAACTTAAGTGTTTGTGTTGTCAAGCCAACAGTCAACAGCTAAAACCTAAAAAAGGTATTAAGCTTACTATATAGGAGTACATTACTGTCAAACAAAGCTATTTGGCATATATGCTATAAAAACTATTCATCAAAATAGCTGTTGATTATTCTTCTGTTGATTAAGTACACAACTTTCATTCAGCTCTAACCTCAGGTATATTACATTCCACATGCTGCATAAAATACAAATCAATATCTTAATTTTTTTAATATCTAAAATAGATAAAGTCTTTCCCAAGCGTGAACTGTAGAACGGTTTATGTTTAAATATTGGCTACATAGCAGCATTCGCACTTCAAACCCCAACTGGTGAGAAGTTACAGTGGTGAACTATTTATGGATGTGTTTTGGTATATGCTTGATCACTCATGCATGTTGTGGATTTCATCAAGAAGTGTGTATTCATTTGTGTTTGTTTAGTTTGGGGAGCAAGCCTCAGCTTGACAGTCATCTTGAGGGGCCTGCTTGCTATACCCATAAACAAGACGGGTCCAAATTAGCCTCTCAGAAAGCCTGTGGCCTTGAGTGGTGCTGTCCTACCCCCCAGCTACATTATTGAGCAATGCTAATGATCCAGGCTCTACTCATTTACTCTCTCTTCAACATTATTTCACTGGCTCTCGTATCAGATTTAGCCGAGCTGACTTTGCAGCAAGCTTTATCATTTTAGATTTCAACCCCTCCTCCAAAAAAAAAAAAAAAAAAATCCACATACCCATTGGGAGTGGGACTCTTCATTCTGACTCTTGCTGACTGACTATCTCTCTCTCAAGGTTTTGGTAAGCACTGCTGCTCCTCCAGGTTTTAATAAGCAGTGGAGCAGAGGGCTTCAGTGTGTGTGTGTGTGTATGTGTGTGTCTGTGTGTGTGTGGTTAGTGTACATATGTGGCTGTTTGTATGTGTGTGAGTTTGAACGGTGAGTCGGTAACGAGACATACGCCCCCTCTACCACCACCACCAACGAATGCCGCAACACTGTTTACTCTAGCAAATCCTGAACGAGGCCGCGGTGCTCCGAAGAGAGCTTTGCTCCTGTTAATTGGTCATTAAAAGTAGTGGTTTGTGGGCCTCACTAAATCTTTAAACAGGCCATGAAATAATAAAAGGGGAGGTTTGTCACCGCTGTTAGTTCCCCAGAGCAGGCAGAGAGGGAGAGAGGAAAAAGAAAGAAGAGCAGGACTCGGCTTTTGATCATTATCTGCAGAATTAGCATGACTGATAATAATTGCTCTGTTCATTTCAGGCCTTGTAAATACATCGTGGATGTGGGGCTGTACGCAGGCAGATGAAAGGAGGTTGTCATTGATGTGTGAGGGGGTAGAAAGAGGTGGGCTTGAGGGGAAGATTGTGGCAGTAATCATGATTAGTGAGAAAAATACAAAGTCTTGTTAGACACAGGTTCAGGCAGCAGTAGCTTGTTGTTCCTCACACAGAGCATACAGTACTGTACATGCTTGACACCGGGTACTTAGATGTATGCAAATGCATTGCTGTATTCATCTCAATGAGAGCAAACACTACTGAAGATGGCGAAGAACCAGCTATGAATTTGCACATTGACAATCATCTCCTCTTAACAGTAATGACATAAAAGAAAGTCAGCTTTTTTTTAAATTACAATCGCAGGATGGAGACAACAGGTGTCAAAGCACATACAGACACACACACACACACACACACAAACCATACCGTGTATTGTACCCTCCTAAGCCCTGTGAGAGTAATGATTCTGTTATACTTGCATGGCTTCTCATATATTGATTTGGACCAGGAGGAGGCCCCTCCCGCAGGGGCCCCATTCCTTGGCTCCCCACCCGGCTCCTATTGTGCCTGCGTGTGCATGTGTGCAAAATACCAGCAGTTGGTGTGTCAACAGAAGCTGTGTGTGTGCGTGTGTGTGTGTGTGTGTGTGTGTGTGTGTGTAAAGAGGAAAAGGGAAAGAAAGAAGTAAAGAGAGGTGTATGGACCCTGGTTCTCCCTGACATCTTTGAGAGTAGAGACCAATCCCCCTCACGCTTCACACACACACACACACACACACACACACACACACACACACACACACAAAAGCATGTAAAGACACAAGACACATGAACAGACACAGCATATGAACGTGCACACCCTCATTGTTGGGGTATCAGTTCAAGCCGTCAATAATGGCGCAGTGGACTGTGAAGGGACAGGCATGACCCAGACTGCCCATGGTGGCGAGTTTACGCGTGTGTGTGTGTGTGTGTGTGTGTGTGTGTGTGTGTGTGTGTGTGTGTGTGTGTGTGTGTGTGTGTGTGTGTGTGTGTGTGTGTGTGTGTGTGTGTGTGTGTGTGTGTGTGTGTGTGGATCCATACAATCATGCAAGTGCACACCAAAAGACCCACACATACATAGATAAAGAGAGCCTGATCGCTGACCTATATGACCTTTCCTTCTTTGCCACCCCTCTTCTGTCTGTGTGTGTGTGTGTCCTATACAGACCCCATTTCCACCCCTAACCCCCCTCTCTCCTTCCCCTCTCCCCCCCTCGTCCACCCAAACCTCCCATTGTTTCCTCTCCTCCCCTCCATTGTCTCAACTGAGAATGGAGGGATGAGCAGCCGATGAAAGAAGGATGCTGATGCAGAGAACTGTCTGCTGGAAGGTTCATCATACATGCTGTGGCAAAAATAATGGTTTGCTGATGTGTTCTTTGCCAACACTCAAAGTGAGACTGCAACAGTGGATAAAATCCATCTGGGAGCAAATTACCTGCATCACTACCATTCATTTTTTGTTTTTTTGTTTTTTGTTTTTAATTGAAAACAAATTCACACTTTATTTAATTAGACATTTGCATAACTCTTTTGCCTTTTTACTTAATGCAGACAGACCTTGAGTAATTTTCATGTTTTAAGCTGTTCCCCCTTTCACAAGTTTTACATTTTCAGTCCCGAAAGTGTTGATAAAACAGCAGACTCAATCGGTTTTCTGTCCAATCATACACATTTTCTTTCTCCGGTTTTTCACTGTAGCAACTATTATACAGTGTTTTTAAATGCCATCCATCATGCTTAACCTCACTTTTATTGCAGAACATTGAAAATGCATCTCACTTAAAAGGTAACAAAGCTAAAATTTGTCTTATTGCTACTTTGACTGCTGTATTTTAAGTGAAACGAACACAGGCAGGTAAAACATGATTGTACCTCTGAAGATACATTTGACCTATGAAGTAATATTTTTAAAATGGGCCTGTAAATTCTAATGGCAGCTAACTAGGTTTTGGCTGCCATCTTCAGGCTGTTGTGTGTATTGCTTTCCCAACACATAAGATATGATTTACAAGCCCTCGAGCTACACATGGTGATTGCTCCTTCATGAAAATTAGACATCCCCACCCCTAATCTCTTCTAATTTCATTCAAGGATTTGTAGAAGCCATAACCCTAAGACTTACACATAATCATTAAGTGTGGCATCTGTTTACATAAATGCACATCATCAGCTAGAATTTTAACAGATTTATACACATCTTAATCATTTTCCTCAAAAGCATGAATGGTTTATGTCTGGGAAATGAAGAGTCACCATATAAATATATAGCATGCTGAAGGCAAAATAATCACAGTGGTTTAAACGATCACAGAGATATTCACAGAAATAATGACTCTATTCCCAAGTACCTTTCAGACCAATTTTGCCAAGTTTACTATTAGAACAGCTCAGGACATATTTTTATGTATAAATCTATCTCAAGCATTGGGTACAGTGAAGAGATGTGTGTTCCAAATCATGCTCTCAACCCTCGGGGAGTTGTGGTATTAAATAAGACCTACCTTTGGAGCATTAGTGGAATTCAATATGTGCAATGTAATTATTCTGCTCAATAAGCCACTGGAGGAGAATATTCCTTTTACTACACATTTTAAAGCAGGTAGATTCAGGTGCTGTTTTATCCTCACATAATATACACCAACATGTTACCGGTTAAAGGGAGAAAAATTCACATACATTTTTAAACAGGTTTGCTGGTAGTTTGTGATTAAGATGGAATACCATGTGTGCATTTTAGAGTTGTTGATAAAGATGGAGAAAATAATGTGTTGAAAATAATCAAATATTAAATAGATTAGTGTTACATGGAAAACAAATCCACAACTGCTGTTACAATCGATAAAGTTGATCAATTGGCAGAAAAACTACTAACGATTCTGATACTGGATTTATTGTTCAAGCCATTTATCAGGTAAAAGCAACCTTAGCATTTCTAAGAACCTTGGCATTTTTGCTTGAGTATATTTGAGTTTTGAGATGCTAATTGGACAAAAAAAAAAAAAAGATAATTGAACACTTCACCTTGGCCAAGAAATTGTAATTATGCTCCGACATTTCGTAGACAAAACGAATAATCAATTAACTGTAAAAAATAATTGGCAGACAAGTCAGTAAGAAAATATCTGTTAGTTGCAGACTTAAAAGCCTAAACAGCCATTTATCAGTGCAATGCAGTGAGCAGAAAACATGTCAAAAGGAATCAAGGCATATCTACAAGGCATATCTATTCTAACGCAACATAAAAAAGCTTTAATAGGCAATGACAATAAATACAAGCGCTACAGTGCTGTGGCCTATCTGCAGTATCACCAATCCAAAACATGAAGAGCGCAAGTTTGAAAAGAGAGAGGGGAGGGGGCAGGGGGGGTTCTGCGTTTCATGCTGTCCCAGTTGCCTAAAGTGATTCTCTCAATAATGTATTAGAGCACTTGTTTATTATTTACTGTTTACACAGCTCAACTCATGCTGCTTTTGTGGAGTGACATTCTCACCCGTGCCGTCTGCGCAGAGCAGGCGAAACACAACACGCGGCGCAGACAGACAAGCCGGCCCCGCCAGCTGAATCAGGCAGCCAACCAAACCAGGCGGGCAGCCACCCGCTCGACGCCACACTCAGTTGATGCAAAGGCACTGGACTGAGAAATAAAAGACATCTCGGTTCATAGGAGCCGTTGTACATGCATCCTGAGGTTGTCAAAGAAAAATACACATATGCACAGAGGGGGTTGGAAAAGGGTGGGTTTTTGGGGGGGGGGGGGGGGGGGGTATTGGTGAAATTGATATTAACACTGTATTTATGCAGACGCCTAACTGGCCACCACCTCACTCATCTGTTTCATATTTTTATTTTATTTTCTTGTAAAGTGGTCCTTGTCTGTATTAAGAGAAGTGTAATGCTAGGCATACAAGGTGTGAGAGGGTATTTCCTGCAATGAATTATTGTATGTCATGTGACCTGAGTGTTTTCTTGGCCTAAGACTTTAGTCACTATGGCATAGAACAGTTTTTTTCTTTTTCTTTTTCTACAGGTACTGAAAACAAAGAAAATCCCCTATTTCTACTAAATGATTGAGAATTATTTAAATCCTTCCTGACATGGGTTGGGTTATAGCCCAAAAACAATAAGATTTAAAGGCCTAATAGTAGATCTAAATGGTAATAATCATCACACAACCAAAATTCAAAACACAGGATTAAAACCTGCTTTCATTCCATTTAATCTGATAGAAATGTCTTTAGATTCTTCTAAAGGTTTGTGTAAATCAGTAATGTTTGTATGTTCAGTAGGAAAACATGACGATATTCAATTATCTGTTGATAAACATACAAAATGACTATTTTTCAGTAACAACTAAAACACTTCAACTACATATAAGTGAATATACCCTACATTGGTAGGATCTAAAAGGTGAGGAACGGGCCTTTAAGTAAATAAGAACATGATTTAAGTCAGCACTGACAAAGCTAAATGTTTCAATGATTACCTGCCTCTTGGACTAAATAAGTATCTTGATGTTAAATATAAAATAGAAATTATCCTCTAATTATCCTCTCTTACATGCGCAGCAGATTCTGCATCTCTTCACAGCACATGTGAAGTGTTTATTGGGGGAGGAAACACACCGTTATGAGTCTGGTAATTATGAATAAAAAAGTCTATCTCTGGTCATAGCAGACAATAATTACATCCTCTAGTGTAGACATTAAAGTCAATCAGTTCCCAGGCCAATTTCTTTAAAAAAGCGTAGAGGTAGACACTTGTGCACACACGCACAAACACACGCACAAACACACACACAAGCACAACAGACACTTACTGTACCCCAAAAACAAAAACAACCACACACACACACTCACACACACACATGCAGCATTTTCAAAGTCATAAAACGAGGGGACTTCAAATGCAGCTATTTGTTTGGGGCCTGTTGTCGTGGGAATAGGCAGTGCGACTGTGCTGGTTCATTAGAATTCCTTTCAAGTCGTGGAGTGCGGCCTCCCTGTGTTCCTCTCCCCATATTCCCTGACCCCGACGCATCTCCATGGGGCTGAGGTAGGGCGGGGCACAGGGAGAGGAGGGGGAGGTAAGGGTTGGAAGTAAAGCACAGTACATTACACTGTAAACATACACACACAAACACACTTTTGGATGAACACATACAGTGGGACACAAAAACGCACACATATTGTATCATAAACACACACCGGAAAGAGTACTTGAACTGGATGTGAAGTCACAAGAACTCACACAAAAAAGGGAGAGTGAAAAACACACACTTGCTGCTGCAGCAGACACACACATTACATTTAATGCAGATAAACAAGCACACACACTCTCCTCCCTAACGGTGTCACCTCGCTGCATCACCCTCTCAGGGATGCAGGGGGGAGGTTCGCCTCACCAGGCAAATCTCAACGCTCGGTCACAGGAGAGACTGCTATGTTGTGTTTTTGCCACCAGAGATAGTGGCAGAGAAATTGTTTGTGTAACACACCTGGATCTTTTCTGGCACACTAATAATTACTCCTGTCATCTGCTGCAAGTGCAGCTAAATGTTGCCTCGAAAGTCCTCAAAATTAAGAAGAATTTCAAAGCATCTCCATCAGATGATGATTGAAAATGACTGAGTGACATTTCAAACGCAAGACTAGATTACCATCATGAGTGCTAAGATTGATGACAGACACTTGATATTCAAGTGTTATATAGTACTGAAGAAGAAAAAAAATATTCTGTATATACATGATACATTTGTCAGTAGTTGAGATAATTTTATATGTTTCTAATAAAAGATTTGACAAATTCAAATCCATATCTATTAGCTGAACCATCCACCTCCTGTAAGGTCAAAAATAGAAATATGTTAAAGCCTAATATGATGCTAAAATACTGAAGTTGGGCATCACACATTTAAAAGTGAAAAGTTACTGTATGTAAAAAGACTGATTAAATGACAATGATTGAGCCATTTCTCTAAAAGATGATAAACTTAAGGTAATGAAATGTTTCCTCTGTAAAAGGATGAAAAACCATACATACTGTATACTGTACCTATACAGTAATGAAATCATACATGAAGGCTTACTTTTTGTCCTGTATATTGTTTAAATCATTAATGGACCATTGTAGGATAAACTCTGAGAATGAAAACATGTTAAGAAAAAGTTTTGTAGGGGCACAAATGCATAAATTATTTTGCCCTGAAACGCAATCAGTAGATGGCAAAAGAATGAACAAACAGTAATGTAATGTGTGATACTATTATTTGGCCAGGTGAGTCAGCAGTTTTTGTTTCAATAATTAATGACACACTCCCCTATTATTGTGATAATGAAATTTCACTCTTCAAGTAACCAGTGTTGGTTAATTTGTTTGCAGTGTTGTCCAGTTTGCAGAGTGAAAATGGCGTGAACTGCGGCCAGCATGATTTTTTTTTTCCTCACAGTTTGAGTGAGGTCACTTTGGCAGGCTGGGCTCCCGGACGAGACCCCAGCGGGCGCCAGACTGCAGGGAGAGGGACGCGGAGCTGCTGCCCGTCACAGCCCACTGGTCACCTGACGGGCCCCAAGGCCTGCCAGACTGACACCACCCCCGGCCGGGCAGGAGGCAGAGAGGGAGCAGGGGAGGGGGCCAGGGAAGGGGTGTATGGAGGTGGAGGTTGGCATAGGGGCCAATCAGTATCCAATGCATTTATCTATTTCATATAGCAGGGTAGATGTGGAGAGGACACTGAGAAAAAGGACAGTCAATGGTGTGCCGTTGTGCCAACTGTTGGCATACAGCTGAGGTTGTTTCAGGTGACAGAGAGAGAGAGCGAGAGCGAGAGCGAGAGAGAGAGAGAGAGAGAGAGAGAGAGAGAGAGAGAGAGAGAGAGAGAGAGAGAGAGAGAGAGAGAGAGTAATCGACAGCCATTACTCAGCATATAATAGATAGATAGCAATACAAGCAACACTCAGCTACAATACGACTGTAAGTCATAAAAAAAAATCTGGGCTGATAAAAAAAAAAAAAACAGTCCTCTATTATATGAGAGAAAAGCAGAAGAATGAGATAGACGAGGGGGAAAAAAAGATAAAGGAGAGTGAAAAACTAGTTGTGTGTGTCCCAGCGTGTGTCTGAGTCTGGTGTGGAGGAGGGAGGAGGGCAACACTCACAGAGTCTCTCAGGCGTGTCCAGAGCATGAGCCAAGTACTTCTACTACGTTCAAGTACACACACACACAAACAGACATCCACACTCCTATACATGCACACATACCTGCTTTCTCCCTTCCTGACACAAACATACACTCAGGCACAAATGTGCAGTAACACACATGCTAGAACGTCACCGCTCAAACTTTTACCCCACAATTATGAAGTTTACACAAAGTCACAATCTCTTTTTCCCTCTTTCAACTTCTCCCCTTCACTCTTTCACAAGATGTCTTCTTTACAAAAGGTATGAAAACACAAACAGCTCTTTTCGGTCTGTGTATCTATGTGATATTTTCCAAAGCTGTCCTGTGCCTATGTAAACATGACACTTTTGCATTCAGAGAAGTGTTTATCCTTCGACACTGAGCCAAGTTTGCAGCGCTCACTGCTTTGACTGTACAGTAGCTCTAGTATTGGGGGATGGGATATCACATTACAGGGAAGTGCAACATATATATGTAATGTGTAAATGCATGAGTCTAACACTTACCTTGAAGATATTCAAATTAAAAACACACTTTTCATGTACACTCATGCAGGTACACGTTATAAACACACACTGAAAACCAGCAGACATCCTTGCGCATGGAATAAAGCGGTAGCTGATGAGGGGAGCAGATTCAATCTTGTCAAAGAGCGGTCCGTGTTCTACGGCAGAGCGTACACTGTAACTTTGCAATTAAATAGTAAATGGATCAATGTTTGTATATGTTTGTGTGTGCATGTGTGGGTTTGGGGGGCCTCAGGGGCCCGTCCTAATGAGCTATCTGTGTGCATTTCTAACAAGAGCTCGGTGCAGCGCCCACGGCACTGTCATCCTGGGCCGTGGCTGACCTTGCTCGGCTGCTAGGCTGGGTCTTTTGCTATATTTATGGCACCAACACCACCACCTTGCTGTGTGTTTCTGTGTGTGTGTGTACTTGTGAGTGTGTACATTCACCAGTGTGAGCATTCCAGGAGGGCGGGAGTGCAGGGGGGCTCACTCAGGAAGCAAATACTGTGTATATCAGCATAATGAATCAAGTGGCACAGAGAGAGAGAGAGGGGGAAAGAGAGAGAGAGAAAGAGGGAGGGTGGAAGGGAGGAAGGGATGGAGAAAGCCATTTTCCCTCTGCTGTTTTCTACCCTCCCGGCAACCAACCCCTGTGGTGTCTATTCCCTCTATTCTGCATTTGCTTTCTCCCTTTTCCCCCCCTTTCCTTCCTTTTTATTTCTTTGCTTGGCCTGATCAGATAGCTGCTCCCTCCCTCAGCACAACATTCACACGAAGCATTTAGGAATTGCAAGTTGGCCTGGACACAATGCTCACAACCTTTTATGATGTTCCTTATGTGTTTAATACCCCCTCTGTCTCTGCTCTGGACATAAGTCACAAGTATTAACCTATCAATGAGAATGGGAGCCATTTACACAATATGCACACAGTAAAGTGTGAGATGGTGGTGTGCATCAAATCATGTTGAGCCACTGCACTTGCATGCATGCAGCTGAATGACCAACCAAGCCAGCTGAATCACCAATGGAATAATAATAATGCATGTGCATGGAATCAACTGGACCCCCTGTTCGTTTCTGGGCAGGGGAGACTGGCTGGCACACACACGTGCACACTCTCTCACACACACACACAAACTTAGATACATACACAGCCTCAATATGCAAAGCTCCCCTGTGCTGGGTTAAGGGAGAGGGGCGTGCTGCTGTGAATACTCATCTGAGCCTGGCAGAGGGAGCTGTGTGTATCCCCCCATAACCTCGGGGCGAGGGGCAGGGGAGGGCGCTCCATTTGCGTGGGACACACATACACAAATGGAAACACACACATCTGAAAATACATTTGCACACACGGAGACACAAACAGAAAGTCAGACACATACATGCTCGTACGACAACACACACACACATAATGTAACCCCATGCATACACACATGCAGGCGATAAGCAAAGGAGCACTATGGGGAGGGGGCGCCGTGACCAAAAGTAAAGTTTTAATTCGGTCCTCGGGGACACTGCTTACTCATCCAACTCCCCCAAGGACCGACTTCCTCTGAAATCTATTCAAATCACATCTCTCCTCCGCCTTTTATTGCATTTCTCATATCCCCCCATCACAAAGTGACAAATCACCACACACTTCACAGAACCAACATCACTTTCTCTCCATTTTGGGGGACAGATTTGGGGGATTTTTACTTTTAAAGTGATTAGAGAAACTCACTTCCTACTGGTTTTTCCATTATTTTCCATGAGCATTACTGTACATCAGTTTTCATGTTATGGATTCAGGAAAAAAAACTTTACCTGAGAGAAACAGAGAGCTGAACTACCTGGAGTTATTTTGAAGAGGAAGGATAACTTATTACTGTAATTGAACCTCCCTCACTACTACACACAAACACACACAGCTGTACAGCATATACAGTATTTTAAGACTCATCACCACTGTCAAAGAAGCTCACACACACTTTCAGTGCCTCTCTCAAATATACATCAAACATTAATTTCATTGCACGCTGCTTCTCGAAACATGAAAACACACAAGTGTGGGATCACACTCAAATGCTACTCAAGTCCTACACTTCCTGCCAGTGTTCTCCCCTCCATTCTCAATAAAGCAGGTGATGAGAACGTCGAGGTCTAATTAGTTTATGCAGACGTATGAAGCTGGTGGGACAGGCAGCATTGTTATTATTTCTCTGCCAGCCCACTGCAGACACACACACACAAATATACACACACAACAACAGTGACACTTACAACGTTGCCTGCCGCATCCCCAACCACACTCATCGAGGATGGTTGAGGGGGGTGAAATGGTGGGGTGGATGAGTCTGGATGAGAAAGAGGGTGTCAGGATGAGGGGAGTCAGTGTGCGAGCGTGAGAAGAGAGGGAGAGAAGCGCCACTTGATATATTCGTAATGTTCCTTAATATTTTCATTTTGATGTAATTTGTGGCCCCGGTTTTTTAAATATCCGCTCTGTAATAATGTTTAATTTCAAGGGTCAGTCTGCCAAGGAGTATATTAAAGCTGATAAAACTCATTTTCCACAGGCCCAATATCGCGCCCAGATCAGGTTAGGAGGCCAGCCTCCCTGAATATTTCATCTTTTATCATGCCGATAATGGGAAGATGACAGAGGCGCATTATTACAATGAGAGAATTGCTCATTTTCCAGATGGGGAGGGCTGCCTGGGTGCTTGGCTGCCTGCTTTCCTGACTGCCTGCATCAATGACTGGTTGGGGCTGCTGAAAGCCGAGGGCTCCACAGAGTGTTTGTCGCAATAAAAGCAATTCTTCCCTGGGAGAGGAGAGGTGACGAGTGGAGAGGAGGACAGGAGGCGCAGGGAGGGAATGGAGGTGGAGAGAAAGAGAGAGAGGTAAGAAAGAAAGTGAGAGAGAGAGAAAAGCAACTTTCTTCAACCACCTCACTTATTTGATTGCGATGAATAATAAATGTGTGGGCTTGCAGTAGGGGGGGAGAGCAATAGAGCAGTGGCAGTGTGTGTGCATGTACTGTATGTGTGCTGGTGGTGGTGATTTGCCAGGGTAGGGGGCTAGGTGATAATCACAGATTTGAAGAAGGTCCCCATTCCAAATTAACCCATTTAATTGAGCCATTAGGAAAGAACAAAGCTGCAGCTATGGGGTGAAACAGGGGGGCTCCAGCCCATCAGCAGCCTTGGGAATGGAACCTGCCCCGCACGCAAATGACTAACTGGACCGTCCCTTGCGCCAGAGCGGCTTAATAAATGGACCCAATCAAGGCTGTTCTGGGGACCACCTGTGTCCCACACAGGTCAGAACCATTAGACCCACATTAGAGGGCCATGATAGACGCAAGCGCCACTCCTGCCACCCCAATAATGAGGATAATAAGAGTACCATAATGGCATATTTATTGGCTGGCTTGAAAAAGAAGACACTGGCTGCAGTGTTTTGGGTTATTCAGAGTGGCAGTGGAGGAAAGAGGAGAACTCTGATTCAGACACAGGTGACTGTAGGAGTCTGTATGGCTTTAAGCAGTGTACAATACCATAGCTTGCAATTTCAATTACCAACATGATTACAAGACTTAATCCTTCACACATAAGGTCTGTAATAAAAGACGCCACACACAAGTAAACCAGGAATGATCAGAATAAAATTGCTCACGAGAGACCTAGTTATTTCCATTTCCACTGGCTGCGCCGTGTGAAAGATCTGTCACACACCAGGTGGGCCTATCTTGGCATTTAATATGTTAATCTGTAATCTTCCTCTTCATTCAACTATTCTACAACAGGCAGCACATTGAAAGAATGATCTCCTTTTCAGTCTCTCTGGCGTCAAGCCTTTTCTCCCTCTGTACGAAAACAGCAATAAAATATGTAGCAAATACAGTTAAGTGTCATTTCAAGTTAGTTTCACTCACTCATTTCCTCTATCTCTCTTGGTTGCCCACTAGCTCTCTCTCCAGGCAAATGCAAAGGTGCATTCAGATATAAAACAAAGCTAATTGTTGTCTTCATTTAAATTATACGCACCAATTTTAATTGTTTTAGCTGTCTACATTTACTTCTCACAAATAGCCACATGTTCAGAGGGTGCATTGCCTATGTTGGCATTGGTGGATTTCATCTTTAAGGCTGCAACTAACAACTGTTTGATAACCATCTGTTAATTGTGTGCTTTGGTGTTTATTGATTTTATTTGCATTTAACTGAAATGTCCATACTGTTCTGCTGTTAGGACTTCCACAACAAAAATAATAAAAATCAATGATGATTCTTAAATATTATTTGATGTTTTAAGTAACATCAAATGCTTTGCACAGTTATATGTATTCATACATACAAACATGAAAGAAAATCTATTCTAAATCAAGTTTCCTGTGACATTTAAACAGGTTGCTGATCTGAGAGGAGATTTAGGATCATTCTTTTCAGGCTTTCTTCTATTTCACTGTGAAACATTGTCCTGGTGTTAAAAGGACACTGGCAGGTGTAGGGAGGGTAATGTGCACTTGAGAGCAATGAATTATGTATTATGTTGAACTTAAGTTAGGAGAGTCACGCAGATGATGATGTCCTGGCAAATAAATGCTTGCCTGTTGCTACAGGGCATCAAGTTCAAAGAAGAAATGGGGTGGGGGGGTGGGGGAGATTTGGCAATGACAGTTTGGACAAAATAACATCTTTACAAGTTTAACAGCATGTCAGTGATGGCAAATCAGTATGTTAACCATTGTGGTAAGAAAACACGACCCACAACACAACTCACCCATCCTTAGCCACCCTCCAAAAAGGTGCCAGACAGTTTGGGTGCATCCCTGTGGAGAGGAAGAGGAAGTGATGAGTACCCCAAAGGGCAACAGAGGTCACCACTGACCAGCGTGACTGCCAACAACCCCAGGGAAGGGTGGGATGGAGTCAATGTGTCTGGACCCCCATCCCAATAAAAAAATAAATAAAAAAATCTGTCACAGTGGTGGGAGGGGTGAGTGGGTGGGAGGTGGCGGGTTAGGCCGGGTGGGGGTTCGGGGGAGTGGGTGATGGTGGGTACCAGACTGGGGCACCTCGGGGGACTTTTGGGAAGGAAGAGCCATGCACCATGTCTCCTGCTACCAACCGTTGTTCCCTCATTTGATTGTGAAGCCATGAATAATGCATGGCGGATGGGACTGAAGGAGGGGGAACAATGGAGGGGCGGGGGGAGGGACCTCAACCTTAAAGGGGCCCTGCCACAGTGGGAGTCATTACCGATGAACAACCACACTGATGAGCCACGAAGAGAGAGAGAGAAAGAGAGAGGGAGAGAGAGAGAGGGAGAGACGGATAGGAGAAATAGAGAAGGAGAGATATGCGGAATGAATTGAGGGGAAAAACAAACATGATATAAAAAAAAAAGGATGCCCATGAAACCAGGCTTCGCAAACATTTCAAGCATGCCGCTTATTGAGTGTTTTTCCCCTCTTCTGTTTTCATCATTCTGTAGATGTTTTGTTGTTGTTTTCATCTGTTCATTCATCTATTCATAATTCAATTCGGGAAAAATACTCAACATCTTTTTCCTGTTTGTTTGTATTTGTTGCAGAGGTTCTTTGTAATAAGTTATATCTGCACAGAGGCCTTTGGTGAGCAGATGGAGCAAACGTACAGTGCGGTGTGACCAACTTTGCTGCTCCCACTGGACAACGGTACTAGTAGGGATGTTGATTACTTATAAATTATGTTTAAATAGCGTTGAAATTGATGATTTATTTGATTGGGAATATATAAATCAATCATGTGCATATTCGACAAAGCATTTGTTTTCATCCCCTAGACAACAGTTAAATGTGGGAGTTTAAAATAGCTTGAAATCCATATTAACTGCCTTACATCTGGGACAAGGGCTTCACCATGAACAACTGTGAACAGAACTAAACATTAATTACTTTTATGACACGCAGGTGTTTTGAGGTTCATTCAAACTACACCAGGTGCCTGTCGCCTGCAACCTCTCATGTAAACAGTTCACTGTGTGCCTGCTTCTGATTTTTCATTAAATTCTCAATATGGCTCAGAATGTAAACAGTGAAAACATATCACTGTGGAACTGAAGATGTACATGAATCATTAAATTATTCTACCAATAGAAAATTAGATGAGCAACAATTTTGATAATCGATTAACCCTTTAGTAACATTGCTTTATAGCTAGTTTCAGTTCACTGTTATCGTTCACTCCCATGACTCTCAGCCTGTTTTCAGAGAATGTTTCTTATCACAACTTTCAATAGATTAATGCCAATCCAAAAAAAAAAGTATATCTATCAACTAAACTAAGAAATCTCTTTCTGTATGTATGTCATTTGCGCATTTCTTGAAATGTTCATTCTATTGACTACACATTTAGCGGGTGTATGGCTGGGGACTCAAGGGAGTACAGTGTCGAATTTGGGGCAATTTTGACACATGATACGATTAATATTAATACATTTTGATTACACCAGTGATCAGCAAGCCTCTCCCCTCTGTGCAGGGGCAGGGCGGAGCTTCAGGGCTCTGTCGACTGACTCCAGCATGTCAGAGAGAAACCACAGACGAGGCGTGACACAAGTCAGAGAAAAGTAGACAGTGAAAACAGAGTTTTTAAATCAAGAAAGGACACTCTTATCCCGTGTCTAGACAGAAAGTGTAACATAAGCAGCATGTGTAGCAGATCAGCAGCAGCGAGTGACTACACAGGAGGCATTCAGGTAGATTGTTGAACGTAGGTCACCTGTGTTCTGGACACGCTCTAAGCCCAATACACAATGACTGTAGTTAGGTATGTAAAATGGATAAAATACTTCCCACAGGCAGCTTAAAACAAGTTTGACTTTTGTGCTCCGAGACTGGGGCGACTGTGAAGCGTCACTACAGACAAAGTAAAAAGCTTTGGAGCAAACATACCCACTTAAATCCACCTGAAGGCACAGAAAATAGAAATGATCTAAGAGTCCAATATGATCAATCCACTTTATTTTATGATGCACATCTTTTCTTTATTTTTTTTAAATACAGCCCTTTTTTTATTTGAAATGAGAAATGAAATAACTTAGTTACTATTAGAGTACTTTATTTATAATATAATGTTAGTTTCTTTCATGATGTTGGTGTAGGCTACACAGGCTGCTCATTCACACCTTACATCATGTGTTCATTTTTCTAAGCACTGAAGTAGTGGCCAGAGGCCAAGCAATCAGCCCGTTCTGAACAGGCACTGCACCCATTATCTATAAAGAAAATAATTGCTAGACACAGCCCTGCAATATTTTATATATATATATATATATATATATAATTAATTATTTGAATCATATACAAACACTGATGCATAGACTTGCATCCACATACACCAGATCAACACATTACAGTGTAATTACACTCGGACAATGGAAAAAAGTTTTTTTTTAAAACAGACTCATACTTGCAAATCCATATAAAACACAATTTATTTCTGCATATGGAAGTTGGTAGAGCAGGAGGTGGGTGGGAGACGGAAATGAGCACAGCCATCCAGCAGTATTGCAATGTGTGCATGTGTGTGTCTGTGCAGGTGTGTGTGTATGTTATCTTGTGTGCGTGTATGTGTGTGTAAGTGTGCTTGAGAGCCATTCCTGCGGCAGCAGCTAAGGCGCTGTAGCAGGACTAGGTGTTATCACTCATTCTGATTCCGTATTACAGCATGACGGATGGGCCCCCGCGGGCCGGCGAGCGTCGCCGCACGCTTATTACCGCAGCTCTTAAGTGGGAGTTGATTTAGCTTAAATAGGTTGTTTCATAAGGAGAAGACACCAGCGCTGTCACCACTGCTCTGCACCTCGCTACAGCAAACCGCCACTCTAATTGAATAATGCCTCCTCTACATACCTATTAGGGTGCTTAGGTACATAGTGTGCCCCAATAATTGCTTATACAACCTGGCTAATTTGGCCTTCACCCTCTGCACACACACACACTAATACACACACAAAACACACCTCTCCCCAACGTGTGATATTCTTGCTGCTGATATGATCCACAGTATGTGTGTGCTCTATGTAGGTTAGTATTTTACAGTTTTCAGTGTTTGAAGATCACTATTGCTTCAGCGTATTAGCAAAAACAAAACAAATAAGCATGAGCTTGAGTCATAAATTCAGGATTTGATACTGCATATCTAATGTGATATTCCTTTAACCTGAATCCAATGGAATCATTGGATTCTGAATGCTATAAAAGTGCAAATAGACCTACACTGTAAAGGATTAGTGTTTCATTAGCATATCACAGGGAGATATTTGAGCATGCATGTTCCAATAATACAAGTGCCATGGTGTTTTAGCGTGGAGGTGGTTATGATGGGAGGAGGTTCGGATAAAGGCATTTCGATTAACGAAACCCTGATCCGTTTCCCTGTCTCTGTTAGCTTTAAGAGATTATTGCTGATGCAACAGTGCAATGGCATGTGAATTGTGCGCTGCTGTGGAGTGGAACCTGTGCCAACTCTCTGTAAGTGAACAAGGCGCCATGGATTCTTGCCAGCAACAACATACTCCCGGGAAAGCCGAAGTTGGCCGTCAATCATGGGCCCTCAAATGGAAAGCACCCATTTCTCACTAGACCCCCACTTCACTCAGTTTGTCAGACAGATGCACGATATTCATACACATATAAACAAACACACACACACACACAAAGGGGTACTGAATGTGAGAAAAACAGAATAAGCAGGCCCCAGAATGTCTTGATTAATCCCAAGCAGCTGCACTGTGATTTCAAGACCTCATGAACAGCAAGGGAATTTCACCAGCTCTCTTGCTTTAGGTCAAAAATGATCAGGTTCAAATATAATTTTAATCACTGGACTGAATTCAAAATATATGGAGTTGGTATCTACTAGACATGCAATGCAAAAACTTCAAACCTTTTTTAGTAAGTCACAATCATTTTATATCATATCTTGAATCAGAGTTAAATGTATATTGTATACTAAGTGGACATATTCTTGTCCCACTTAAGTTATAAAGCATATCACTGGGATAACATTATTTTTTAGGTGGTTTTGAGTCCATGTGAATACTTTGGAATTACTTTAATTACTAAATAATGCCATAAATCAGCTCTTCCCAGCTGGGAGCATTTTAAGTTGCTTGTTAATTTCTTTCTTTATTGACTAAAAATCTTTAGCCTGGAGTTTAGTGAATTTCTTTCATATCACTGTTATTCTGATGCACCATATCCCAATGCAGAGTGATTAGAAGGGAACCTACTAGGCTTTTTCACAGCAGATACTTTTTTGGTCATAGTTTAAAAATCACAGGTGTAAATAATGATATTAACAGCGTCTCTCTTCTATTTAGTTGTGCCAGTAAGACATGACAGTCTGACAGTGAGCCAGCATGCAAAACACCAGGACCTTGAAACCAAAGCCGTATTGTATTATTTACACCTGTGCATTTACCTGTGACATCTCAAAGGTTCTTCCATAGAAAAATGCCAATTAGCAGAGGAGAGGAGGTACTTATGACACAGACAATATTTAACTTAGATGTATGTATTTTTCCCCCAAAACTCTGAGATTTGAAAAAGTGTATAAAAGAGTATGCATAGTCTAATATCGACCAGTCATAAGCAGCCTTGCTAGGGGAAAAAGTTCCTCTCTTTATCCTTTTCAGCAAGGCAACTGTTTTACTTCTCTCTTATTATTATTATTATTAGACCTATTCAGATGTTAAGTTATTCTTTTTTTATTTAAACCATGTTTTGGGGGCTGGAATAAGCTTTAATTGCTATTGCAACACTTTTACTGTTACTTGTCTTGAAGCTCTAACTGCACATTTTTGTAACTTTGATGGGTTAGGGTTAGCTGAATTAGGGTTAGGATGGCTTTAAGCAGTAAATTCACCTTTTATTTTTGTTTTCATTTGGTAAAATAAATATATGTGTTAAGTAACCCTATGCATAGACTTATTATCCAAGAAGAAATGAAGAACTGAAGGCTAAGCCAGTTGGAAACTACTGTCTTACATAATAAAGCAACATTAACAAAACATCACAAATGTCAGAAAAAATGACTGAATGATAACCAACAATGGAGTGCTTGGATTTGTCAATTAACTAAAGGGAAGATTATGTTAGAATCTACAGTTAAAGGTTTGATATTTATAATTACGCATCTTGTTGGGATCTACACAGGCACTATATGCACACACACAAACAGGCACCCACACACACACACACACACACACACACACACACACAATACTCCTCCCATACACATAATTGATCACACACACACAAATTCCACCCCACAAATTCCCTCACGCATGCACACATAATATGCTTCCCATCAACACAGAAACATTTACGAGTATACATTTGTGCAAAATGTGTGCATACATGGCCATACACACACACCCTGTGGCTGCTTTGGTGTGCCACCCCGCTCTCTTTCCCATGCGTGCTTGCTGTGCCCTCTGGTTGGCGGTGATTGATGACGGCCATGGGGAGGCAGATCATTTGGGTGGCCCCATCTACACAGGACGTAAATCAAATCAGCTTCGCTAATGATTCTCAGACGCTCATCTGGCAGCCACTGCCAGAACCCTATCGGGTCTTGCATGGAGGGACAGAAGTAACATCAATAAGTCCCAGAACGATTTTATGTGACCAACTGTTCCAGGGATTGATGTCCATTTCCTCAAAGATTTCTAGGTGAAGGGAGAACACCTCTGTCTAGGAAAAATCATGCAGCATCACAAGTCTGTAATGGATTCATGTGTGGTGTGTGTGAGCATGTGTGTGTAGCACTATGGATATGCATATATTTAAAGGTGATGCAAGGTGATGTAATGCAGCTGAATAGGAAGAATTTCTTCACTGGAATATCTGATATCAGCTCCTCCAAGGTAAGAATCTACAAACAATCAAACAGGTATTGCTAGTGAAGAGAAAGAAAAACTCAAAATCCTCCACACTGTCTGTGAAACACTGTGGATCCAATCCTGTTGCTAGCTATGATGTGATGGATAACCCTGGCAGGCGAGAGGACCTCAGCCCTCAGGCCTCCGGGGGTGACCCATTACAACTTTTCATTAAAACGTCTGTCCGATGCACCGCCTTGATTTGTCCATAATTTATGATGCCATTACAGGCTAATTAGTGCCAGGATCCCTCTGCCCTGCGTGGCATGCCAGGCCCTTGCCAGTTAAGAGAGGGCACACACTGCTGGCTTTAGCATCGCAAGTGCTTGTAAAGGCTACTCTCACCAGTCATGGCTTCATTTTCCTTTTAAACTGTGGTCGCAAAAGCAGGTAAATAAAGTACACTGCCATATAAAAAACACAACAAGTATATCACACCTTTGACACTGTTTCAACTGTGGGACCATTTTCATATAGGATGACATGCAACCAGGGATGGCTGTGGTGCTAAAAGTGTGAGTGGACGAATATGAACTGTTTGAAGAGACACTGAACTTTATAAAAACAAACAGTATTTAAAGTTCAATAGTAAAGTTATGGCCAGTACCCGGTGAATCAGATCTGTGTATTCCAAATCACTTTGGTGTTGGTAGTTGGAGGATGACTTGATCCATCCATTTTTTGCTGATGAAGGTGGAATTTCTATTTCTGCAGCTGGTGCTCTTTTGTTCAGCCTTTGTGGCTATCACTGCTCATGCTCATACAGTATCAGTTAAAAGTTTGAACACATTTCCTCATTCAAGGAATTGGGAAAGCGTGTCCTAACTTTTGACTTTTATATGACAATGCTGATGGGGTAAATAACTTTCCTTTTCAGAGATTAATTTAAATCTTCCTTTGTCTTTACTGTTATTTGACCCGAGCAGAGGCCTTGTAAAATTTAAAATGTGCATCATCTGCATACAGAACAAATGTTTAACAGTAGCCTAGCAGAGCAGAGACTGACTGTCCTCGGCAGCTTGTCTATAAGATTGGAGGGGAGGGAGGGGTGGTCTCATCAAAGCCAGTGCACCCATGCATGAAAGTCAATCCACTGCTTGTGTGTGTTTTATTTATTCATTAGTGACACGCGGCTTGAAAAGGAAGAAGAAAAAAGACAAGAAAGTTCCATTCAAATAAGCATGGCATCCCTAGAGCGGGATTGTAAGAGAGAGAGAGAGAGAGAGGGAGAGGGAGACAGAGGAGGGGGGAGAGATTGTGTGTGTGTGTGTGTGTGTGTGTGTGTGTGTGTGTGTGTGTGTGTGTGTGTGTGTGTGTGTGTGTGTGTGTGTGTGTGTGTGTGGAAAACAGGGTGCAAGAGGAAAGGGAGATGAGGGAAGAGAAGAGTGGGATGACTTCTTTTAATTTGGGGAACCCCCCGGGGGAAATCGAGCCCGTGAACACGCAATTATGACAGTCATCAGTGAAGCGCGCACGTGAGAAAGTGGGGCGCTGGGCGTAAAGAGAAAGAGAAGGAGGAAATTATTTGAAGTATTATTATCATCATCTCAAGTCTCAGCCACCCCTCCCCCACTGATCACTCACATACACATGCCAGTATACAAGAGCACATGCACACACGCATGAACATATAAATCTCCACATGCTTCAGTTTGGGAATGAAATGTAACAAATATCCAGGTAATCTATTAAAATTAACTGACAGTTTTTGGGGTGGGGGAGGAGCATGGCCATCATCACTGGCCAATTATCATCTTATTATGGGTGTTAAGTGCCTCATATTAGGGTCAGTGCCCTCATTTCAAGGGAGAAAATAATTGTTAACCTCTGTAATAGTGATACACAGAACCTATTTAACTCACCCCAGGGGGACCTCATACCCCGCACACATACAAACTGTGAGTGCGTTGCCCGGAAGTTCAAAACATTTGTGGCACTTTATCCAGTTTTCAACACATACATCAATCAGTGACCAGTAGTGTCACATATTTTCTGTAAGTATATGAAACAATATTTAGTTGTGTGTTGTAGCCTTGCATTTAGTTCTATGCAAGCTATTTTTAGCTGTTTAACAGCAGTCTCAGCCACTTGCTCCCACGCCATGTTTTGCATGTGAGCTCTAATATCAATTTGCTGTACAGTTAAACTGACAGTGGAATTTTGTGACAGCAATTTAAGCATTTTCCACTATGGTAAAACTGTCCCCTAATCTTTTGCTTGTAAAAAAAAAAAAAAAAACTAACACAGTCATAGTGCCACTGTCCTCTGATTTTTGATAGTCACAATAAACCTGCCTGCACCATGCAAAGGCAAAGAAAGGCAAGTTTATTTGTAAACACATTTCTTATTCAAGGGAAATTAAAAGTGCTTCACATTCAAACGTATAAAAACTTAAAGTGGCAAAAAAAATATTAAAATTCAGATTTTAAAGAAAAGAAACCTTAAAAGAAATGCAAAAAACATTGATATACATAGATACAGGACCGGTAAAGATGTAAGGGTAAGATGGTTAATGAGCAGTAATTACAGTTCACTCAAAGGCAGTGCAGATAATTAAAGTTTTTAACCTGGATTTAAAGATGGTCAAAGTTGGAGCAAGTCTAATATCCTCTGGAAGTTTGTTCCAGCTCTGTGGTGCACAGTGACTGAATGCTTCCTCCTCTTCTTGACATTAGGGCTTAAATGACTAGTTGATTAAGAGAAAATTATTTGGCAATCATTTTTAATACTAATAATATTAAAAATAATAACTTGAACTTGAATTTTCTAAGTTGATTTCTTAAAAAGTATTTTATTAAGCAGAAATGCCAACCACTCTCTTAAAACTGCTTTCAAATAAAAGGATCTTTGGCTTTCTTCTGTTTCATACCCTTGAAAATGGTCAAATCGTCAGGTTTTGGACTGTTGGTCGGACAAAACAAGATTTCATCATCTTAGACTACGAAAAACTTTTATGGATCTTTTTCACCTTTCCACTATTTTATGACAAAAAGCTGCAGCCTGCCTTTAATCAGACGCAATCTAGAGAGACATACGGTCAATACATGACATACAAAGGAGATCAAAGTCACTTTTTTGGGTTGGGAATTCAATAGTGCTGAACACATGACTAAGGTAAAATTCTCATTAGACTGAACCAGAATGTTTTTATAAATAATCACATCTTTGACTCATGGCAAGTGCAATAAACGTGTAGGAGTTTGAGATTTGGCAGCCTCTTTAAAAGTTGATTCCCTTTCAAAATAGAGTAAGCGATGAAAATTGGAAGTCCTTCAAGGATATATGCAACGCTGCACTTCCCCTCAACAGTCCACAAGAAGAGACAAGAGACTCAGTAAAGTGTGTTTTCCAATAACTTTTTCTTTTGAGTCAGGTAAAACCAAATCCACTTAGCTTGTAGATAACAGTCAATTTTATATGAATGACTCTCCTAAGTCAACCTGGGGTATATGATTTTAGGAAATCGCTATTTGCAAATAACTTTCAATTCCTTTCCAGCTTAAATCAAGTTTTTTCAGAAAATTCTCTTTGTGGTATATTGCATCTGGCTGAGTGGCCTTTATTGCGCTGGCTCTCAGGTGGGCTTTTATATGGGAAGGCCGGACCCCGGGGTCCTGTGTCGCCTCCGGCTTATATTGAGACAGACACCAAAGTGACGATCTCCCCCAATAGCCTGACTCTCTCATTCAGCGAATCCTCTAAGTGAGTTACCTGTCTAGGAAGGTGGCTTAGATAGAATGAAACACTCACTTGTCACTTTTATTAACCCTCTTATACCCCCTTTCCCCCTCAACACCCCCCACCAAACCCCACAACCCCCGTACTATTGCTCTAACCCTCTATTCCCACCTAACAAAATCCCCATCTTTCTTTTCTTTTCTCCCCTACATTAACCCGCAATTCTCCCTATCACACCCCCTAAAGCCAAAATCATCTCCGTTTTGCATAATGCTCCACTTAAACTGATAGCAGTGACATGAGCGGGAGGGCACTCGGAGTGAGATGGAGAGAATGGGGAAGTGATGAAGCTTTGTCCTCTCTCACTCAGTCTCACTCTCTGTCTCTCTCCCTTTGCGGCTGGCTGTGTATGGCATCAGATTTGTGTCAATCTGTAAATTGTGTGAAAACAGTAAAATAAATCCCATCAAAATTTTATAAAGTCCTATAGATGATGACTTCAGATTGCTTGTTTTGTCCAACCAACTGTCTAAAACCCGAAAGGTATTCAAATTATGATTTTTATTTTTATTTTTTTTTTAAACAGAAAAGTAGCATATCCTGACATTTAACAAGCTGAAACCAGAAAATGATCATTATTCTCTCTCAAATTCTTATTTTTGTTTGATATTTAAGAAGTTTTATTTAATTATATTGACTCAAATCTGATTCCATGGCTGTGATGCCTGCTGGCAGTTATTATCCACAAGGTCGCAGTTGGTCCCTTGTCCCATGAGCAGGACACAACCCCTTCCTAATGTGGTCCCCCACTAGGCCTGATCCCATGAAGCCATACACTCACTGCACTACCCCTCCTCTTCCTCCTTAGCACACATACACACACAGATACACACACACTATACACATACAATATACCCTGCCCATCCATCTGAGTAAGCTTTACTCCCTTCGACCGCAGGCTTGTGCTACTCAAGTGTGGTTCCTGGAAGCAAGACGAGGAGATTATGTCTATTATGTCGTCAAAGTGATTCTGATTCATGATGTAAGACATTATCAGTGTGTTACAACACAGTGTTTCATTTTTATTGGGTATTTAAGGGTAGTTTAAATGTGGAACAGTCCTGAAAATAGATAGGTCTACAAACTTTAACTGCAGTTTAAAAAAAAATTATTAAGTCAATAGACAGGATATTAAACAATTTTGAAAATGTTTTAATTATGCAAGTCTTATATCAGGGAACAATGCAGATTAAACTATTAATTAATCCAAAAAGTTGCAAATTAATTTTAAATTTTAAAAAAACTGTGAAAATGATGTAACTTTGATGTCAATTGTGTATTATATCTTGATCAGATTATGCTGCCTTAGTCATGAATATAACACATTATGTAAGTTTCTCTGGATGACAGCATCTGCCAGATAAATGTGAATAATAATATCTACAAATTTTGGGTGTATGCAAGATTTTCACCAGGCTGAAGCGTTTTGTAACTACACAAACAACACTGTCGACTCTAAATCAACTCATCCATGCTGTCAAAATTCATTCACTTTATGTATCAGATATTAACAAGAAATGATGCAGGAATCTAAAAAGAGACTTCAAAGATTTCGGAGAGAAAACAAAGGAAAAGACTTGCACTGTCGACATCTCTATCTATCTTTCCTCGTGTGACACATTCTTAAATATTCCAATCGAGAAGTGGGCAGAGACACAACACAACCTCATGAATTCAAATGGCGGATGCCCCGAATGCCAATGTCTTCAGTCTTTCCTGCTGCTACTAATTTATATTTTCCATAAGGGTCCTTAAACGACAAATGGAAGTCAGTCCGTGCCCTTCTATCCCTCCCTGCCTCCCCCCTGGGGACAAAGGCGGTCAAAAGTCAAGGAAATTCTGATTCCTCAGCACAGCACACCAAGGGCACCTAAACACAAACCAAACAGCTCCCACAATGCCTCAGCATTGGCAAACTTGGACTCCCTCCCTCAGAGATCTGCTAGTATTCTAAATGGTAATTATTACACACACACACACACACGCAGGCATGCAGACGCACTACCTGGACTGTACAGATGAGATGCAAAAGACAAAGAGGAGAAAGGGAGGAGTTCAGGGAGAGGCAGAAGAGAAGATGAGGTGTAGTGAGAAAAAAAAATGGAAAAGTGTAGCAAACCAGAAAAAAAGTGAGAATGCAAGAAAAAAAAGTGGTGGATATGTAAATGTGGAGTCAGAGAGTTCAGGAGGAGAGAGGAGGTATAATGTGCTGAGCTGACCTGGGGGCCGCGGGGGCTGAGTGTCCAGGGGCCAGTGGGGGGACGGTGGCCAGATCTCAGTGGTTATCATTATGTTGAGGGGGAGGTCTTCACCATCCTTATCTCAATCCCTCCCCCCTTCGGTCTCAGACTCCATTTCTCTCCCAGGGCAAAGGTGAGGCGGCCTGGGGAGCAGTGGAAGGTGAAGGGTAACGCAGGGCAGGCACGGGGTCGGTGGCTGTCGTTAGCGATGCAGCTTGAACTGCTCACCCTTGAAGTTTTACTCCCCAAGTTTTTTTGTGTGTTTTTTTCCCTTTTTTGTCACACACTGTCTCATTCTTTCACTGCAGCCAGACTAAGCTGAGATAGATAAAAAGTCCCCTCCTGAATTTTAATAGGTCAAATGTTTCATTGAGAGAAATTGTTGGGGGAAGTTAGCCAAAAAGTGTTGGAAGGAATCAAAAACACAGAAGCAAAAAATATGAATTAAATAAGATTAATCAGGAATGGGAAATGTTATGCATTTGTATCTATAGACAGATAACCAGTACAGGTCTGAATGCTTGACCCCTACAGTGAGGGGATCCAGTGGCTCTGTTATGCTGTGGGGGGGGGGAGGGTTGGGGGGTTTGCTGGTATGGTTTGGGTCCACTTGACCCCTTAGAGGGAACGGTCACTGCAAATCAGTTGTTCTGAGTGTTGACCTTTATCCTATGATGAAATATTTCTATCCTGATGGGAGTGGTCTCTTCCAGGATTGCAATGCCCCCATCCATAGGACACAATGGGTCACTGAATGATTTGATGAAAATTATGTGAATTATATGCTATGGCCTTCACAGTCACCAGATTTCAACCCAACTGAACACCTATGACGTGTTAGACAGCGCTCTGCACCACCATCATCAAAACATCAAATGAGGGAATATCTTTTAGAAGATTGTAGAGTTCAGAGACTTTAAGAATCAATGCCAAAGTGCACTGAAGCTGTTCTGGCAGCACATAGTGACCCAACACCTTACTAAGACACTTTATATCGGCTTTTCCTTTAATTTGTCACTGGTCTATGTATCTCTGCATCTATATATGTTCGTGATAAAAAACACTACACAAATACAGTATAATTTAATATGTGAACAGAACATATGATCCTTTGGCTATGATCCTTTGGCTTTCTGCAGCTACATTTCATCTCATCCAGGTTTTCTAGTACCGGATGATTCTACAGATTCTAGAGATGGGGGGGGAAATGGGCAGAAAAAAAGAAAAGAAAGGCGTTCAAGTGGGAGATGAGAAGCTAGAAGGACCCTTAACACTTTAGATCTATGAGATCAAATACACACACGCACACATGCCTGTCTAAAACACATGGCACTTTCCATAGATTAGAAATCATCTCAGTTTACAAAAGCCTCGTTCCACAAAAGGTGTTCTTTTCACAGAGGCAAGGCCGCCAGGCGCAAAGAAGAGCCCCAGGCCCTTTCATTGTCAGGCTCGTTCTTTTCTTTTCTTTGCCGCCAACAATACCACCCTCTTTATCAGTGCAATTACAGCACAAACAGACTCATCATTGGCCCAACTGTCCTCTCCTATCGCCTCCATTTCCACAAGCAACCTAATTAGTCCTAAAGAGAGAAAAGCCAATGAGGCAGAGGCGAGCAGAGAGGCAGAAAGAGAAAAGACCAGCTATCATGTCCATTTGTGTGTGTTTGGAACAGCAATTGTATGCGTTTGTGTGTCTGTGTATGAATTTTCCGCTCTCTGTTTTTCCCCTTTCTTTTTGTTGTTGTTGTCCTCACTCTTTCTATCTCCTTTTTTTCCAGAGAAAGAAAGCCTTCAAAGGAGCGATTGTGCAGAGCGGCTGAAGTGGTCTGTTGGTAAGCGGACAGCAGAGCAACACAACAAACATGGCTGGCACTAATCAGGGCCCCGGCTAATGTAAACAATGTCATTTTTTGCCCTTAATGAGCCAATTTTCCGCAGATACGAGAGGGCTAACAATTGGGGCAGCGCCTTTGATGTGATTCATCTGAAGGTTTGTTTGTGATCGCTTGGCACTTTTTGTTGGAAGCCCTGCGCCCAGCTGCTTTCATCTACCCCTGAAAAGGGAGAGCCACGACTCACTTGGGTACAGAGGGAGGGGGGCGGAATAAAAATAATAATTTTCTTTTCTTTCCCTTTTTTTAAAAGACAACCACCCTCCCTCCTTTTATTATAAACTAGTCATAATCAGCTGACCAGCCCCCTTCTTCTGGTCTCCCTCCCCTTTAGCCCCCCCCCACCCACCCACACACTTCTGTGAACATGCATACATATACAAGAGCGAAGGAGCATCGTCCAGTAGGGATGAAAAAAAAAAAAAAGAGCATCGTTCGTGCCGGGTGTCTATAGCGATCAAATAGCAAACTCATTAAAAGGCGCCCTGGTGTGCGAGCGGTGGACACTGACAGGGCCTTCATTAACATGGTGCTGACAAAAGGTGAGACAGACCAAAGAGGCAGCCGGCAGGCCAGGTGCGTGTGCCGCGGCGCCTTTCAAGATGGCACCATAGCCAGAGGCAGGCGGGCTGGCAAGCACACTCCATCAAATGGCATACTGACCAAGAACAAGCTTATTCTGGTGAGAGAGAAAAACAGAGAGAGAGAGTGTGATAGAGAGATACATTGTTTTTCAGTGTGAACCTAATCCTTTAAACTTCAAGTCAAGCTAATCCTGTCATATTCCTTACAAGCAAAGATCCATTTCATGAAGCAGATCACAAAAGCAAGTCTTTTCAATGAGTCCCTGGACCAGTAAAACATGTCCTGTGCTGATTATCATAGTAAAGTGAACTCTTCAAAGTTCAGAAAAAGGCCACAAGAACACACAAATAACAAAAACAAAACAGGAAAGGGGAGAGAGGGAGCGATATTGATGCAATGAAGGTAGTCAAAGGTAATGACCAAAGGCAATACATCGCCTCATGTCCAGGACTATTCCAATCAATCACTGGAGCTGAAGTGAAGTCAACTCCAGGCTAGTCAGTCAGCCAGGCCCCCATTCCAAGCAAATATATACATACACACACACGCACACAAACACACACACACACACACACACATACACACACACACACCTCTGCCTGCCTCTCTGGCCATGAGTCAGGGGCCCTCTGGGGCCAACCACAAACACACACACATAAACACACACCCTGCACCTGCTGGGCCCTGAAGTTACCAGCTGTCACCTCCACGTGTTCTGTGCCGTCTGTTTAGTGTGTGTGTGTGTGTGTGTGTGTGTGTGTGTGTGTGTGTGTGTGTGTGTGTGTGTGTGTGTGTGTGTGTGTGTGTGTGTGTGTGTGTGTGTGTGTGTGTGTGTGTGTGTGTGTGTGTGTGAAGAGTAAAGGGTTGCAGCAAAGTTATACACCTCAGCTGGGCCATGAACAGATAGGATGAAAATGATGAGGGACCTTCAAGGACATTTACCTGCATCCCACAAATGTTCGAATAAAACCAATTAAAAACACCAGCATGTTTTTGTTTGACAATTGTTGATTATTGTATTTATTAAATATACGTGAGTAGTTCTGTTCACCCATGGAAGAACAATTAATCGTTAAATCAAATCAGAAATGTGGAGATTTTAATGACAATGACCTGTACATACTGGAAACGTTTTCAAAGATCAGGAAAAAGGGATACTGATGCTGAAAATAATTCTTTACATCAGTGGTAATGAACCAATTAGTCAATTAATCAATTAGTTGTTTGGTAGAAAACTATCAACATTAGGCAAAAAAGTCAAACAGTGGCTGGTTCCTGCTCCTCAGATGTTAAGAGTTGCTGTTTTTCTTTGTTTTAAATCATTGAGAAGTGACTCACTTTGATTCTGGACTTTTGGTTGGACAAAACAAGCTATTTAAAGACTTCTCTGGGAAATAGGATTTAAGTTGGCCTAATGGCCCGAGGGTTTAAAGCTCTGACCATGAACCGCAACATCCCCATTTGTGAGTCGGGTCAGCTGACCTTTGAGGCATATCATTTCTCACTGATTTACTCACCTTTCTACCACCGACTAGATCATAAAAAACATAATTTTTCCCCAAAGAAACTGTAAAAAAAAAAAAAAAATGTTTGCGTGTTTTTAGATATTTTATAGACTAAACAATTAACCAATTAACTTTGCAGCCCTACATCACAGTTGTTACTACAGTAAAAAGTATAAACTAACAACTGATGCACCCAGTAACAGAACAAATAACTATTAACCAGTAAAATGGATAGTTTTGGTGCGAAAATAAGACACATTACAGTGTTTACCTCTAGGGCACGACCTTAATCCTGAGCTCCTGCCCCATCTCTGTAAGGGACAGAGAGATAGGAAGCCAGGCTCAGACAACAATGAAAAACATGTCTAGTTTGGGGGTGGGGGGGGGGAATCAATAATGTGTTGTGATGTGAAACTGATTCCCCACTGGATTTCGCCGTGCTCCGTGCAAGCCTATTCTCTATGTGGCCCTGAGGTAAATAGTGTACTTTGTTACAGTGTGTAGCAGTAAGCCTTGGAGACCTGTGCACCGATTAAGCCGTACTGGAGCATATTAGCCCAGGCCATGTCATGGCAGGCTGAAACAGGCATGGCACGGAAGTGAAAAGGATGAAGACAGGGACCACCAGAGGGAAAGAAAGAGGATCAAAAGAGAATAAAATGAAAGAAAAAAAACTGGATGTGAGGGCAAAAAGAGGAGAGAAAATGTGACGGAGGAGTACAAAAGGAATAGAGAAAGCATAAGAGACAAAATATGTGACAGAGAGAGAAGAACGAGCAACAGAAATGACATTTGTTTGACTTCATGTCATACAGAGCTTGTGCGTGCATCATCATCATCATCATCATCATATGGAGGCGTCATTCCTACACAAATGCATTCTCACGTACAGAGAAAGTCTGGATGTGTAGCAAGCCCGAGACACTTCATGGTGTCACTGCTGACAGTAAAGAGAAAGACTGTGGGGATGGCTAACAGGAGTGATAGCACGGCGGAGGAGGATGGAGGGAGGAAAAGAGAGACAGGACAAGGGTAAAGAGAGTGACAAATTCCCTGCTGATGACTATTTACAGGCTATTCCCCCTCACTGCAGAAACCTGAGGCCTCAACCCCCTTTCTCATTTTCTCCTCTTTATTTATCCCTCTCCTTCCTTCTGTGGCAAATTTGTCACTTTTGCATAAATCGTGCTATACACTGGTGTGGAGTGGTGTGAGGCGCTGGTGGAAGTGGGATGGCGAGATGAGCAGGCCGAGGTGTGATGAAGAAAGTGGGGAGGATAATGGAAGGGAGGGCAGAGCAGAGTTGATAGCAGCAATTCCTTCTTCAATCTCTGAGGGAGATAAAAAAAGAATATCTGACCATCTTCCTAACCCCCCCCCCAAAAAACCCCCGCTCTTGTTCTGTCCCCCTTTGCCCCGTCACCCACCTCTCCCCTCCATTCCTCCCTCTTGTAAACTACCCCTCCTCTCTTTTACTCTCTCCCTTCTCTCCTCTGCCCACCCCTCCACACCAACCCCCCTTGTCTCTCCAGGAGGCAGTTGTCAATCAAGTGCGTCTCCCACAATCCCTCTGGAGCTCATTGTGCCCGCGGTCGCTGGCGGAGGCAGGCGTTGCGAGGCGGCGGAGAGCCGCAGATGGAGGGAGCGCTGTCAATCATTGTCACTAATTATTAATTTCTGTCACTCAGGCCCCCGTGGCAGCCACATAGCGGGGGCCTCTCACTCTCTGTCTCTCCCTTCCTTCTCCATCCTCCTCTTCTCCACTCATTCGGTGAGTCGGTCTGCATCCCCCTGTCCCTCCCATGTTCGGTCCCTCTCTGCCTCCCTTGTCCCTCGTTAAAGTCTCTGCCTCTCTTTCGCCTTTGCCTCTTTCGTTCGAGTCGCCTGTTGTTTCCATTTCTCCTTCCTCTCTCTCTCTCTCTCTCTCCATCTCTCTCTTTCTCTCACACTGCAGTCCGTACTCTATCCCCTCGCTCTCTCACCACTCCCAGGGTGAGTTGATTTTGTATGCCACCCCAGCCACAAAAAGTTCAACCTTTCATTATGTGGTGCACGTGCACTCAGAACTGCCCCCTCTCCCCTCCTCTCCTCTCCCATCACCAGGTCAGTCCCCTTGACTCTCTGCTCCCTTTTAATTGTATTCTGCCCTCCACCCCCCCTCAGCCTCTCATTTTCCCCATCTGACCCCCCCTCCAACGCACCACGTCCGACTTCTCCTCTAATTCCTGAAGAATCCCAAAAAGACATTAAAAGGACCTGCTCTGCTTCTCTTTTTTTTTTTTCCTTAAAGCGCAGACTAGCCAGGTCTCTGCAAGGTTCTGATTTCATTCGGTGAACTCTGTGTTTTTCAATTTGCACATAGCCTGTGATGTAACTGTGATGGCAGCTAATGAGGGAGGCCTGACCCGCATGTAGTCGCGACTGAGGATGGGACCAGTCCACTCCGCTAAGGGTTCTGATCCGCTCCCAACCTCACCTCATTACTAAAGGTGGTAGGTTGGGAGGCAAAGAAGAGAGAGAGCTAGAGAGTAAGTGAGAGAGTGAGGGAGTTGGTGATTAGGAGTTAGAGCACACACACATACACACACGGTCATTCACATTCATGAAAACACACTGCATATACTCTGGCCCACATCTAAATATTCCCATGCCATGTACACACACACAATTGTATGCACACTTACACTTGAACAGTGCTACAGTTACACACACACACATCTACATCATAACACACACACTCAACGTGCACACACACACACACACACACACACACACATCTTTAACCATACTGTATATATACACATATATTCACCTGGTAATATGCCTGCGTAAGCATTTTTCAGTAACACACACGTATACATAAACACACACATGCAGCATTTCTTGTTATATACACACATTCATTTACACACGTCAAATAACGTGAAGACTTTTTGCAGTCACATTTACACTGGCTCACTTACGTAAACACACACATGTGCATTCACTGTCCCTTAGATTTACAAATATACTTAGACAAACACACATGCATGATATCACATACACATAAACGGGTGTACACACTCTCTTCAAAATGCACACTCTCACACACACACACTACATACATCTCCTCCCCTGTCGACGCCAGGATTACCATTTGCAACAGACCTATGCTACTCTAATGAGGGGCCGAGGAAGAGGCCAGCTGGACACCACTGATCCTTCACCTCCCTCCTCCCTCCATCACTCCATCCATACCTCTCTCCATCCACCCACACAGCCATCCTTATGCCCCCACAAGCCCTAGCATGCCCCACAGTCTGCTCTGCATACAACCATTAGCACCCCTCTACCCCTAACCTTCTGTCCCTCTCTGCACCCACCACCTCCTCCTGCACCCTCCCTCCCTCTCAGTGCCTGTCTGCTTTCTTTCCTCAGTCTCCTCTCCTTCCTGTCGCCCTCTTCTCCTCGGCACCTGTCACTTTTCCCTGTCTTTCCCATCTCTGTTGTTTCTTTTCTTTCTCCTCCTACGTCTCCTCTTTCTCATCTCCTCTTACCTGTCACTGTCTTTCCCTTCCCATCTGATTGTCTCTTTACTCCCTTTATCTACCATCCTTCTTTCCGTCACCAGCCTCCTCTCTCTCTTTCCTCAGCGTGTGCGTGTATGTGTGTGTGTGTGTGTGTGTGTGTGTGTGTGTGTGTGTGTGTGTGTGTGTGTGTGTGTGTGTGTGTGTGTGTGTGTGTGTGTGTGTGTGTGTGTGTGTGTGTGTTTGTGTTTGTGTGTGTGTCAGCATTCAGCACCTCAGTGGAGACAGGGTTTATTGGGGTAATGCATTTATCACTGCTGCAAGCCAGGGCCTCACCTCCTTCTTTGAGCCAGTGAGTAATGAAAATGGGATCACTTCTGACAACACTCTGCAACACACACAAAGACTCACACAAATGCACTCCTGTGAGAACAAACACAAAAACGCATATGCGTGCTTATCGCCACAAAATGCTCAGATTTAAGCGCACATGCTGATGGACGACAACACCAGTTGCAACGCAGATCTCCAGAAATAAGCAGACATTAAATGCTTGCATGCATCAGTCTCTCTTTCACATGAATTGGCAATTTCTAATCAGTTGGCCTTTTGTTAGTGATTCTTTGTTTTTTGAGAAATTGCAGTGAAAACAGTTGCTTTGTAGTTAATTGATCACACTGGGCAGCTAATTATCAGTGTTGCTTTAATTACACAGGAATGAGAGGCACACAAGCTGGAGACCATCCATGTTAATCTGGGAGCAACAGAAATAGTTATGATATAGCCTAAATCTCACTAAACATATCTCAATATTTAAATATTCCCCTGAGTTACATAATCATCCATCTACCAAGACAGGTTTAATTTTGTTTACTTTGTTATCTCTTTGGCAGGAATGAGAAATATAATCTATGGAAATGATGGAAACCTATAGAAAATCTAAAGTTGGGGTTATTAAATATGCTTCACACTTCAACAAACTCAAAGTCATTTTCATATTCACAGGACTTTAAACAGCTCTTTCGCCATAGACAAATTTCAGTCATGGTATATTTTTTCTTATCACTAAATCCTATTCAAGTATAAAAACACTAATAAGTGTACAGATATTTCACTTCAGTGCTGACAGAACTCAACCTGAAGTACTGCATCCCCCTGCACCAGCAATCACAGTTAAGAGTACACTTCTGCATATTAACATTAAACAGATTAGAATGAATAACCCCAACCCTTTTCCAAATGCCCCTGGTTGTCTTCAATAGCCCCGAGCCATAATATGCAACACCATCTCCATGAGTTACTGAATCAAAACTTACAAATTTTAAGTGGAATTGAGAGGCAACATATCCAACTATTTCACCAGTAGTTTTCTAAAGAGATAGAAAAGCAGGTAAGGATCAAGTGCTAATGGCTAGGGGTGCCTGTCTAATCCCATTTGGTCTGGCAATGTCGGGAGAGTGGGGGGAGGTCTTCACCAGTTTAAAACGATACCATCACCACAGGTATTCCAGCCAGCTCTGATTGGCCTTGACAGAAGAAAACATCGCCGCAGCAAACGACTCAAGCACCTCCCACTACATCAAACTCAAGAGGACAAGGTCATATCAGCTGCGACATAAAGTTTAATCTTAGAAAACAAACTTCTATTCAAATGGCACCCTTAAACGCAGTGTATCGTAGCAGAGGAGAGCATTGCTAATACACCAAGTGGTGCATGGAGAGCCAAGTCAAAGGACTGCTGACTAATGTGCCGAAATGGCTGGAAATACTCTGTGGTATTGCAGATGGCAGAGGTATTTGTTATTCATATGGCCCTCAAGGTGCATCCGCAAGGCTTGCGTCAAAGTGTGTGCCTGCACGTGCATGTGCAGATGTCTATGTGTGTATGCTTTTGTGTGTGTGCTGCATCCACACTGCTGAGGATGCCATTAATGCTTGCTGCTGATCGCCCTCCCACATTTAAATAACAATAGTGCAGTCAGAGAAAGCATCGGTGTGAATCCAACCCGCAAAACACCCAGGAGCTGCAGGTCCCACTCCCGCTGTGTGTGCGGATGTGTGTGTGTGTGTGTGTGGTGTGTGTGTGTGTGTGTGTGTGTGTGTGTGTGTGTGTGTGTGTGTGTGTACGTATGCGCATGTTTGTGTATATGTGTGAGTTAAGGGTGCACTCGCTTATGCTCAAACATCCACACACACATGTGAGTCTGAGAAAAGATAGTAAAACAGACACAGCAAAGGAGAGAGAGGAGAGAGGGAGAGAGGGGAGAGAGAGAGAGAGAGAGAGAGAGAGAGAGAGAGAGAGAGAGAGAGAGAGAGAAAGAGAGAGAAGAGAGAGAGAGATGAGAGAGAGAGAGAGAGAGAGAGAGGCTGACTGCAGCAGAGACGAAAATACACACAGTGGCTGTGTTGTGCAGATAGGTTATATGATGAGAAACTGCAGGTCCAGGGAGCTCCCCCATTAGCAGGTACTGGTGGTCCTAGATCCCTGTGTGGATGAGCTGCCTGTCTAATTTTTGAATATAGCACTGAACCAGAGGTGGACTGGCTGTTTTATATTTTTGGGAATATTATTTCACTCCATTTAATGATGATGAGACTAAAGAAATCAGGATTATATAACAGGGCTTATTATATTTGACGGCCAAAATGTTATATATCTCGGTACAATTCTGGACCATCAATTGAGCATCACTTAGAATAAAAACTACTTGAGACTTAATAGTTTTCAAGAGGGTCAGTTTTAGAAATTGTTTTTTAATATGTGTCTTGACATCAGGGTTTTTTCACCTGCACAGTGGGCTCAGGAGCATGTGGCTAAAATAACTGCCATTGCCATCAAATACTGTTTTTGAGTCTTTTATTCCCACTGCAATCAGCATTTTTTAATCTATCATTTTATGTGTTAATGTTTAATGCTTTAAATATTTATTTGTATTTTTCAGCAGTGTACTGTACTGTACTTTATTCCTCAGCGGTTTCTTGTTCACATTTGTTCTACATGTTACTTATGTTCTTGTCCTGCTCTTATGTTTTGGAGAGCTAAAGACAATTTTTCACTCTGGTGACCAATTAAGTTCTACTGAATTCAGTTCGACAAAGCCAGAGTTTAAGATAATTGATCGCTTAAAATGGAACAAGTACAGAGCTTCTGAATGATTTCTGTCTTAATTCTTCCCCTAATAATAATAATATTAATAATAATAGACATCAAGTTAGTATTAGCAAGTGACAGTAAGTGGCTTCATTAAAACAGTCGACATTAAAAAATATTATTAAACAGTATTAAACACAGCAAGTGACAGCAGTCCTTTCCTTCAGCATTTTTGCCATTACAAGATCACTTGGACGGCTCATTGTGAGCATTACCAACATCCATGCGGTTAATGCAGTGAAAACATAATATCATTATGATAAGCAACAGGATTATCAAATTACTTTCAGCCTACAGGATCCACAGTTATGTTAGTCCATCTAAATAAATAAGTAAATACACCTCACAAACAAAAAGTGACAAGAGCAAGCAGGCCCACTCTCCTACTAGTTTATAATTCTGACATAATAAACTATGTGCATCCATTATTTTTACCCACTTATCCTGTGCAGGAGAGCAGGGAGCTGCATCCTTCTCACATTGGGGAGGACACAGAGTTCCACTCTGATAGATCACCAGTCAATCTGACATATACAGACAAACACATCACCTGAGGACAAATTACAGTCTCCATTTAAGACGATCAAGATCAAGATTACTTTATTTGTCCCTAGGGAAATGTGTCTTGGACATAAAGGCTGCCACATGAAAAATACACCATACAATTATAGTGCAGTAACAGACATAGTGCAGACGTAAAGTGCCTTCAAATACATGCAACACAGTTGCTCATTTCACAGCTTCCTTATGTCCTGAGTTTATGAGTTTCACTGAAAGAGGGATGAAAGTTTTTTATATCTATTCAGGCATATTTTCCTGTATTTAATAGGAAGCCTGTTGCGTCTACATAATGGGAGCGGTTCATACTCTGAAAACAAGACATTCCTAGCCTGTTTAAACTATAGTCTTCTCAAAGAGCATTTAGAGCGAGGAAAGCTCCCTTACCCCCATCACTTTTATTGCAGTGTGGACCAGTCTGTTTATTGTGACTTTAACTTAACGGATATGTTACCAAACCGAGCTGAGATTCCTTAATGTAATACTCTCTATATCACAGCATGATAATATAACACCATTACCCTCTGTCCAACCCCAAACACCCTGAGTCTGCACAAAAAGCAGAGTCGCTGTTGGATCCCAGTGCATACAGAATTCACATTACAGTCGATATGTACACCCGAGTATTTGCAAGAATGACCCTGGGTAATACGAGCATTATGGACCAGTAGTGGAGAATGATCTCCCAGATGTCCTGAATCAAAAATAATTTATTCAGTTTTCTTACTGTTTAGAATAAGATGATGGTCATAACACCATTGGTCAAACTTTTTAACCTCCAAACTAAAACCAGAAAAGTCCGTGTCTGTACCCATTTGTCTCCAAATGGCATTGCAATCAGAAAAATAACTAAACAAAAGACAAAAGATAAAAGTGTTTGGACGGCTGCTTGTCCAATAATTTGTATATAATGTAAAGAGAATGCTGGGTCCTGGTCAAAAATGAGTAATACCACCTGACAGGGTCCAATATAACTGAAGGCCCATTGAAAGTTCATGCAGGGCAAGATAATAGTCAATCAGAAACAGGGATATACAGTTTAGGGTGAGTGGGAAGACATTTCTCTTCGTTTGATAACGGTACAAGTAAGTTAGGCTTTGCTGTTGGCTTCCTGACTCATTTTTAAAAAGACGAGACAAGAAGAGAAAAAGAGCACAAGCAAGCTCAACGGGAGAGAGTGAGCAAGCAGCGGTGGTAGCGAGAACAATGCTGTGAGCGAGAGAAATAAAATATTATTTTCTGATTGTTTCACAGCAGTTACATTCTAAAGCACAAATAAATAACCATCAAACACGCAGACAGACGCTTTTCAGTTTCTGTTTCATTTTCCTCCTCTGCATTTCGCCTTTTTGTTCATTCATTACAGTTCAACTGCATGTCTATAGTGGACAGGTGTCTCGCAGAACAGACAGAAGGAGCATGGAGTGACCATGCACACACAAACAAAACTGTTCTACCTTCACAAATACATTTCTGCACATCTTTCAGCAACTTCTCAATTGTTGTCATGAGTGATTATCATCAAGGTTATCCATACTTACTCCCCATGTATTCTATGCGCTCTGGCTTTAGACAAAATATGGAGATATTTACTGATCCAATATGCACCTAATTTTATATTTTGCATATTTTTGTAATATATCAACATTACATATCCATAGCTAAAGGAAACCATCCAAATCTAAAGGGAACTTCACCGCCTGAACTAACATCTTAACCAGTATCTTAAAAAATATGGAAATCTAGCACAGTGGTAATCCATAACAATACATCCATAAAAGTAGACCTGTATTCAGCTTAAAGCGAGGATAGAATAAGCACCAAGTCACCACTCACAAGAGGGATTTTTCACAACAGACATTTTGACTTTTCACAGACGAAAAGTACAAGTGTGTATTAATAACAATTCCTTTCTGTTCAGGTGTGCCAGTAAGACAGTGTAACAGTGAGGAGCCAGTACTCCCAATACAGCAGCTAAATGGAAATTTGATATTCAGTATTGGCAAACTCAGAAGTGATATACACTCCCAGAGCACTTTATTAAGAACAACAGCTCTGCCATAAATCCTACTTTTACAAGGTCTATTTTCAGTTTTTGTTGACAATGTCAGAAAGGTGATAATAGTACTTTACATGTACTATTGAGATCCAGGTGGGTGGTGGTGGTGGTGGTGTACTAGACTGCAATATATAGAAAAATGTTCCTAATATGCATGTGAAGCATACATGTATGTTAATGGGGTGGACAAAAAGACACATCCACTCTGAGCTCAATAATTAACATTAAATAGAATTATCACTTCTCTAACAATGTCAACAAAAACGAATGAAAATGTACAAGCTTCACAAAAGCAGAATTTATGGCAGAGCTTTTTGTTTTGGATTGCATTAGGTTGCACAGGTGTTGCTAATAAAGTGCCCTAGTGTGTACAGTACAATGCAATGGGCAAAAATTGATAAATTAACCCGACACCAGAACGAAAATAATGATAAGTGTGAACCCCCCCATTGAAGGATACTAACTAAAAATGTATCCTGAAGCTTTCTTTTCCTTCTTTTTATTTCCCTGTTACCCTGGTAACTGTTATGTAGCTCTGCATTCACAACTTTATACAAACAATGATTTACTTATCTTATCTAATTAGCGCCTCAATTAGCACAACAGAAACAACTACCATGCAGGACTGTCCGAAATTAAAGCTTCTGCGTGGTATTTATTCACGTTGAGTAGGATAAATGTTGAAATTATGAACTCACCGAAGGAAATGTGAACTTCTGGATGGTTCACGTCGATAACAAGCATGTGTAAAGTACTGAAAATAAAGTCTCACTCAGGACAGGTGAAGTGCTGGAAAAGTCTAGCAAAACTCATCCAAGATGGCGGATCATTTCATGTAACCTCTGCTGACCAGTTGGGCTTTCTCATTGAGTTTCTTCATCAGTCTTTCCACAAAGCTCAAACGTTTTCCTGGGATTTTATGTTCATAATCCAAATGAAAGAAGTACTCACTATTTTCTATTGATATAATGATGCTTTGCAATGCTTTCCCCACAAAAAAAACTTTATTGATACATCTCATATCACAGTTTAAAAATTAAAATTGGTTCAGCTAATTAACAGCCTGATTTAGATTACCTTTGAATCTCCTCTCCCCAAGGTAGTTTATTTAAGGAGGGTGATGATATTAACATTTGTGAATTGAATTTAAACATTGTGTGTGTGTGTGTGTGTGTGTGTGTGTGTGTGTGTGTGTGTGTGTGTGTGTGTGTGTGTGTGTGTGTGTGTGTGTGTGTGTGTGTGTGTGTGTGTGTGTGTGTGAAAAACAGTGGATAATCTTTTTTTACTCAAATCTAGGTGATCGCACAATACATTTACATCCTCATAACATCTAAAAAATGAGTCTTGTTTTTTCTGACCTTTAGACAAACAGCAGCTGCACCCCTCAGCCCTGGATCACACACATGCTTTATATAGCTGACTCATTGTTTGTATTTTTTGTGGACCCAAAGGCGCACAAGGTAAAGTGGATACTGAGAATACATAGTTAGAGATGTATACTTTTGTTTCTCTGTCCAAGATGTGCCAGTGCATCCTGTATTCAATGAAATACTAAAAAAATCCTCTGATATAATAGAATTTCCATTCTGCATCAGCATCTTTTCATCTTTTTCCATCCATCCTACACACTTCTGGCCCTGCATGTACAACCACTGAGCATGCTCACACACATACACACACACACACACACACACACACACACACACACACACACACACACAGCTGCAGGATGCAGTCGATCTCTTCTCACCTCTCTCTTACAATTTTTGAAAATGTTGCCTGTCACAGCACCCACTCACTGGCATGCATATACGCTCATAGAAATACACTGACATGTGCATATTGTACATTTTTAAGAATATGCATATGGCCTGACTGATCCAATTCAGATTATTTCAAGTTGAAGTCACATCACTATGAAATTTTAAAAAATTAGAAAAATACAGTTCACACAAATAAAGCACTAATATTGCAGATGTCCCTTTGAAGACAGTCAGCAAATACATTAAGAATACTTATAAACCTCTCTCCATATGCATCTTCTTTTATTCCTCTTGTGATGTGCCACAATTTGATGCCCAACACTCACAAGAGCACAGCACACATGACAAGTAAAGAGAGGAGGGAAGTAAAAGTTGTTTTTTTTTAAAAAGGGATATGGCGGGTGTAGATGAGTCAAGAGACTTTTGGGAAAAAAGAGAGAAAGAAAAAAGACAGAGACAAAAAGAGTGAGAGGCTGAGTCTAATAAGAACCAAGAGACGGCGTGCTGGTGTCTTGTGGTGCCATTTGAATACAGGGCAGCAGCAGCTGGAGTCTGTGTCGAACAGCTCTGCACTTCACACAGCATCACCATCAGGAGAGCATAGCGCTGGTTGTACTCTGCTGGAGTCTTTCGCTGCTTCACACACTCCCACAGACCAGCCTCTATGTGTGTGTGTGTGGCGGGGGGGGATGACTTGAAGCTCCATGGTTCTCATTACTCAGCCACTGTAATGTGCTCGCCTTTCTAGCTTACCGTATTGGGGCTGGTGTTCCCACTGTTGGCTTACAGAAAAGGAAAGGACCAGCCTCACCTCTGTTCTGAATGCATTAGCACACATCACATTTTCAATCTGGACCTCAGCACAGTTCCCAGCAAGTCTACTGAATAGTAACAGAGTGTGTGTGTGTGTGTGTGTGTGTGTGTGTGTGTGTGTGTGTGTGTGTGTGTGTGTGTGTGTGTGTGTGTGTGTGTGTGTGTGTGTGTGTGTGTGTGTGTGTGTGTGTGTGTGTGTGTGTGTGTGTGTGTGCCAGAGAGAGAGAGAGAAAGGTTGCAGCAGAGTTTAAAAATACCCATACTCCTGTTCGGTGCTGATAAGTTGTGTTATGAGAATCTGCCGGGGCAGACAGCAGGGTCATTAGCATGACTGCAAGATTGAGAGGTAGGATAGGAAGGAGGAAAGCAAAGAAGGAAACAAGGAAGGGAGGCAAGAAAGAAAGTAATTACATCCAGGTTTTCTTATTTTTATTGGGGAAACAAGCAAGCATTCAGTCATGAGTGTACAAATATTATCCAAAGACAAAGACATGATCCTCTGACCTTTCCTTCTGGCTTTCTCAGCCACTTTGTCACTCATGATTGGCAGCTTGCAGTCTGCAACATCTGCTTCTTCTCATCATCGGCCACCTCAAAAGGTCCACTGATTCCCTAATGTTCATAATGGCAAATCTTTAATTCTAGCATCCAAATCTGTTGCCTATGCAGCTGTCTTACACATAATTGTATCAGTTTCATTGACTGTGTTTATGTTTTATGGAGGATGACATTTGAAATACAAACCATTCATGTTAAGTTTTCATCTGGGATTGCCCCAATCAAGGTTGCACAGCACTATGCGTACTGTAACTCAGGTCCTATCCAAATATTCTCTGAGGCCTTTTTGGCAGTTATCACAACACTAGTCTACTGCCTAACGCCGTTCAACACCAAAGGAGCCTTTTATTGTTTTAATAGCAGCTACTTCAGTATTCTTTGTGCTGCTGTTGCTCCCTTTAGGAACAACAAATCAAGAAAAATAAAACTCGGATGGCTAAAGGACATGCCTGGCTGTAAAGAGAAAACATAAAAAAAGCCAAGGCTAATAAACTCTGTGTGTCCTACAGTGTTGTGAGGGACTTATTGTTGAAATATCATAAACCAGTTAAAGATGCAAGAGCAGCTTCTGTCTCAGATTTCATTTTAAGGAACTGTCTAGGGTCCTTTTCAGTGTTATTGACTCAGTTGTTAACCTCTGTTCTACTTACAGAATTAAAGCTGCTCCTGAAAAATGTGAAGAATCTTTAAAGATCCCCTACAGACATGTATTAAGACATAAAAAAAAATACTCTGCTTGGAACAATAACGTGTGTCTGCATGGTTCTTCCACACGCAAAAAAGTACTATTACCATGTTAAAATCCTTAACATGTCATCTACTCCTCCCTCATTAAAACATTGAAAATACATGAATATGCAAAAATATTTTAACTGCTGGACACAAGATGTCTCCTACCTCACTGTAAAGTCAGTTCTTAGTGTTTGTGCACTGGCGGTTTCACATATTCACATCACACCTGTGTAAGTTTCATATAAGACCAGGATCAGCTTCCAAACTAATGCTGATGTCACAAATGAGGCTGATAGGCCCGTCCCTTGAAATCTGATTTTCAGTGAGCACAGAGAAACTTTTTACTTCCAACAGATGAATGTGAAAACAGCCTTCTGGCGCCAAACTCTGCACATACATCATACTGCACAGTGACATTCAAACATCCAACTGTAGGAACCAGAAGAAAAATATATGTTTGAGTGGAGTGGGATTTAAATATTCTGACAGGGACATGTGGCACAGACAGGTGTTACACCATCATTGTTTTTGGGAAAAATGGTGGTCATTCCTCCAGTGACGTTACAGAGACTAGTAGAGTCCATGATGATGATAAAGAGCACTGCTGGCTCGTAGTGGGCCGATACCTTTAGACACTTTATGTTATTTTCCTTTAACTTGTCACACATTTGTATCTGTCACTCTAATTCAGCACTGATGAGCTGTGTTGAGGATATTTCCCCCCTGGAGCTGGATGCACCAGCTGGTTGGATGTTTCCTGATCCAACTGATTTACACTTTACATAAGTCATTACTAGCTAAGACATTGGTTTTATGCTTGTGTTGCTTTTTTTTTTTTTTTTTAAATCCTTGGTTAAGAAAGACAGAAAGCAAGAAAGAAAGTAAGAAAGAAAGAAAGAAAAACTGCAGCTTTGTAAGCGTAGCCTACAAATAAATATTTATTAGTCTTGATCTAATAAAGCAGAAATTCATACCACCACTAGGAATAAATATAACAACTGCTGCCATGTGGGGAACCATTTGAATTAGGCCAATGACCTGTTTCAAGCACCATGAAAACTAGGACTTGACAGTAAACTCAAAACTCAAGCCTCTCACACTGAACACGGGTACAACAGCACGTCGCAACGTCATTACAACGTCACAACTGTCTGGTTTCTCCTCTAATACTAATGAGTGAGTGAGTGAGAGAGAGGGAGAGAGAAGAGAGAGAGAGAGAGAGAGAGAGAGAGAGAGAGAGAGAGAGAGAGAGAGAGAGAGAGAGAGAGAGAGAGAGTGAGTGAGTGAGAGAGAGAGAGTGAGTGACTGAGAGAGAGAGTGAGTGAGTGAGAGAGAGGGAGAGAGAAAGAAAGAGAGAGAGAGAGAGAGAGAGAGAGAGAGAGAGAGAGAGAGAGAGAGAGAGAGAGAGAGAGAGAGAGAGAGAGAGAGAGAGAGAACCCTGATTAGTCTGGCAGCATCAGTGTCAGACACTCAGCGGGGCATCCACGGCTCAGTGTGTGTGTGTCTGTGTGTGTGTGTTATGTGTATATTCAAGCATTTGTATGGCTGCCAGTCTTTGCTCTCTCTCTGTTTTTTTTTTCTTTTTTCATGCCATCCCTCTCTTTCTCACTTTCTTCCTCTTTTCTCTCTCCTTCTCTAAGCTCCAAAAACTCTGATCCCTGCATTCGCTCAGTCTGGCAAATGACTGCAGGGGCTGACAATCCACTGTCAGCATGCACCGCCACAGTCAATAACACTGTCCCATGTCACCGCACTACACTGGCTAAAGCTCACATTTCTTATCCCTCCCAAAAACTGCTGCTTAACAACCCTTCTCTGCCTTTGCCAATCCTGCTAAACGCATTGCCATATCCCCCTCGTGCCCCCCCCTCCCAAACCCCACCCTGACACGTTTTTGGTTCTCCAAATGACCAGAACATCCTTGGGTGAAGTGAATGCTGCATATTTTAAGGCCAAGAGTGTAGCACCCAGTGAAATTTGGGACCAAATGTGATGTGCTTTTCACTACGCCCCTGAATTCTAAGCAAGTGATGGGTGACTGATCTAGCTGTCTTGCTGTAACAAGACAGGGTCATGTAGGCTATACTCAAATACACACACGAATTGCATACGCGCATATACGGGCATGCATGCATAGGGGTGCAGTGAAGCTCAGACAAGTGTTACCAAGAAATTGTAGTCTCCTCGATAATCCACTTCTCCTCTATCGTGTTTCATTAACCTCACATAGCACACACATGCTCCTTCTCTCGGTCCACACACGCCCTTACGCACATGCACACACCCACACACACACATACACGTCTGTCAGTGTCAAGGCCTGTGTTGTCCAGCTCCATTGTATCTGCATGAGGCTGAGATAATGGCATCTGTCGTTGCTCCCTTTGTCAGCGCTGTCCCCGGCCCCTGCTCACTGCTGGTCCCCATTAGCTGGCTGCTGGCCTGCTGGCCCCTCTGCTCCATGCTCTGCTGCCTGACCGAGAAAATACAGGAGACGCCTGTCCCTTCCTCTAACTCCCACTTTCGTTATCCTTTCCCCCCTCACTCCTGTCCTCCTCCAGCTCCTCCCATCTCTGCAGACTAAAGGTGTTCGAGTAGTTTTGCTGAAATGAAGAGGTGTTGACTAAGGTAAACAGAACAAAAAAAACAAAAAAAAGGAGAAAATCAAATGACAGGTGTGTTTTGGTTGGATTATAGATTTGGGTCAATAGCAAAGGAAACCTCAACTCAGGATTTCTTTTTTAGTGTTTCAGTTATATGGGAAAACGTAGGGAGAAATTTAGGCGAAATAATCTTTTTTCTGATACCTAGATGTCCCTTTAAAGTCACTACTTTTTTCTGCAGAATCGTCCAACTCATATATTTAAAGTTTGTGTTGTAGAGAATCAATCAATCAATTAATCATTTAGCCCAAAAATCGTAATAACATAATGAAAAATGGCCATTGCAGTTTCCTAAATCCCAAGGTGAAGTCCAAAAAACAGTTCATTATCACATAAGACAAAGAAAAGTGGAAAGATATACACAACTGAAGTCATAATTAGAGAATGTTTTGTAATTTTTGTTGAAATTTTTTTAAATGATTATCAGTTGACATTTATTTTCTGTCAATCAACTGATCAATTGATCCACCGATCCAATAAACTCATCCCCAATAGACTTCAGTTCATCTTAAACAAAAATGTCTTCAATCCAATTAAAAAACATTTTTTACAGGAGTAAAAAAGAAGCGTGTCATTGAAATAACTCCAGATGGAAACAAACAAACACCAAAAAACAACACATGACAACAACAAAACAGGTTTGGCAAACAATACCCCATTATTCATGTTTTTACTTTAAGTCTGTCCAAGTTCCTCCAAACTCAGTTGAATGTCTGGAGTGCCAATTTAGGCTATTGTGTCATTTTTTACAATCCATATCTTTACCTTTAGGCATTTCACTGGATGATTTGCATTTTGAGATTTAAGCACCTTTGTAAAAGCTAAAAATGTATACTCAGAGTGTATTATCTTTACATTTTGTCCCTTCGTGAACAATTGGAAACATCATCATTTCTCATGTTGAAGCAGTACTGTCAACAACATGATATTCATTTGTCAGATGAATGCCGTTGTGAAACCTGTATTACAAAACAGTCCATCTCAGTATTAACTTCCCTTATCCTTGCTGCATAATTACACTCACTGGAGCTGCATTGCCTTTACAATATAACAAATGAAGTCTGTATTACATCTGTCACCTATCTGAGATGTCTTACTTACTCAAGTCATTTTACCCTCATCTCTCATATGCATGGCTAATAAAATGTAAAGATGGGAGATAATACCCCACTGACTGAGTTTTATTAAGAATCTAATGGCAATATCATTGTTGTAATGATACTAAGACATCTAAGATGAAAGGCGGATCGGCGTGCGGAAGTGAGCGTGACATCACAGGCAAAAGTGTGCTCCACTCGCTTTATTTCATTATTGGTTAAGCTTCCTTATTAGGGACAGGGGGGGGAGGTGGGGGGGGGTGTGAAGCGGCGTTGCCTTTGATAAAGCAAGGCAATTTCAACAGCTGCAACAGTGCCAAATTACAGTTGTACATCATGTAGCTGCCTCTCTGCTGCTTCTTCAACTTCTCCTCAGTCTCCCCTTCCTCTGGTTCTCTCCTCTACCTCTCTCTCTGTGGAAGTAGTCTGTGTGTGATGCTGATCTCCATGTTGCCTGCACTGTGAAGCAGAAAGACTGGAAGAGAAGAGCGAGGGACGAGTCAAACAGAAGACAACAGCCCCATCTAGAGATTGTATTAAGTCACTGTATTATTGAGCCACTATCAGATGATCCAAGTGCACTTTATATATCGATAATAGAGATATGATCATTTCTTGATTTGACTTGTCTGTGGAGTTTGTTATTCGGCTCACTTTAACTTCAGCGGGGATTGCTGATGTGATTGAATTATAACAGAACTGACTGATCCAAGATATGACACACATTTCTTTTGGTGAACGGTTTTATCAATTTGTGTCACCGACGGACAATGAGTAAAATAAATTTAGGATTAAAAGGATTCAACAAATGGCATATTTTATCTAGAATTAGTTAGAAGATTAGATAGAGAGATAACTGTCCTGCATGATAAGACACACTTTACTCATTTTGGTTTTGCTGCTACAAGTACAATAAATAAACTGCTAACATTGATATCTGTAGACGTAAAGACACTTTACCCACTACTCAGTGTCTAATTCCCTCATGTGCAACTTCTAATTCAACTTTTTTTGTATGCAGCTTCCTCTTTTTTTGACTCCTGTGACTGTTTCTGTCCATAGCCTACACTTTAAAGTCACTATTTATGTTGGTGTGTAGAATAATATAACTATTATAAATAATAATATATCTTTATGAAAGTTTTTTAAAGTTAGGTATCTATATACATCTGCTGCTGTGACACTTGAGTTTCCCCTGTGTGGGATCAATAAAGTTCATCTGATCTTATTGACATTAATAGGACAATAAAGACTATGATGTAATAGTTTGAGTAATTTCACTGAAGGTCCAGCGCATCATGAACTGTACATCTGACATGAGGTCTGACAGCTGTGCACTAAAGCCAAACGACCTCCAAAACATCGTAAACATGACCTCTCCCCTTCTCTGAATATGAAGTGACTTCCACATCAACAAACCATCGGGTTGACAGGCCTAACCTATCTGCCATTAGCCCGTCGAGATATCACACTTTGCTTTAATTCACCATCTTTCAGAGTGTCACACTTTATATTCCTTGGCATGGGTAGGCTACATGCGGATGCATAATTTATCTCAAATTAGCGCCTATTTGAGTAAGCATCAAAGCAAGGCGGCTAAGGTTGGAGGAGAGCTTAAGGAACCGCAGGGAAACCATCGCCAGGATTAATGCAGGAGATTTTTATAAGAAATTACTGGCTTAATGAAGTGGATAAAAAAGCTGTCAGTGTTTTATTGCATCTAAATTGTGTGGAAGTGGTGTTTAGCTGTCTCGCCTACTCCCCACATAATGGGTCGTGACAGTAGCTGTGAGGCTTATTTAACTTAACTGGTGAATAACTTGCATGGCGAAGCTATTCAGTGAGTTGTTTTTATATGCACTAAACCAGAAAGAGGAATTTCTTTTTCTCTCTTCCTCCCTCCTTCTCACTCATCATAATGCCAATATGAACAACAGCCAACTAAAGAAAACTAACGATTAACAGACTATGTAGATTCATATTTCAAAAAAAATAATCACAGAAAATACCATTGTGAGCAAATTAATCATGGTTAAAAGGTAATTTAATCTGTTGAGATAGAGAAAATATCCATGCACCATGATCTTGACTTCTTTACAAATTGGATGTGAGCTAAACCCCACGTTTGATCAATACGGAGTAATCCATTTGAACCTATTATGCTCATAGTGCAGCTCAAATAAATGAGGGGTTGTGTTGCATGCAACGGTTATAGAAGCCGCTGACATTTACAGTCCTGTTTTAACAGGCCATATAATTCACCATACAGGCTCAGCAGATGATGCACGCTTTCTGTAAATTTAACAAGTATGAAAACAGTTATTGGGCAGGGAGAAGGGGCAAAAATGAATAACAATGCATTGTGAGGGAACCCTGGAACAGTCCTACAGCGCCATCTTGTGCTTGTTTGTAGGTCTTGGTTAAGTTAAGATGATAAAATAACATTTCTATCTTTCATTTGGGATGCTTTGAAATGATTTAATGTGCTGCTGCATCAATTATAACAATATCAAGAACAAAATTTAAATTTTCATTTATTTCACACAGTATAGCGTCACAATACATGAAGTCACTCATCCATCACGGTTCTGATGTGCAAGTGTTTATTTTCAGGTGACTGATAATGACCGGGTAGAGATCATTCCCCTGTGTCATGAAGCAGGTTTATCTAGTGAATGTAACTGAGGAAAAAAAGGAGAAGTCCATCAAATCTGGAAAGTGGACTGATGTAAATGAAATTAAGTTAGAAATTTGTACAAGTGAAGCGGTCCAAAAAAATGTAGGTAATCCTGCTTCGTGAGAAAGGTTCCTGTTCTTTGGACACAGTCAATCTGATTTCCCACATCTCACCATTGATTAAACAAACAGAAAAATGCAGGCGTGAACATCTCACATGTCACTGTAATAGCGAAAGTAATGAAATTTGGTCTTTTAATCCTTCTTGTTTAATTTTCTTGGTTAGTTTACTTTCACTTTCTCACCTTTGAATACAAAGAGCAGTGTTATGGTTGATACAAGTTGACAACACACTGATGTATGCATGCTTGGAATGGGTACATTTTGTTCCTGTGGATCCTGCTGAACAGAGCCAAACTAAATACAAAACATGGGTTAATCATTTTGAGCAGGACTTAAATTGTAGGTGGGAAAACATGCAAGTTTAAAGCATCCTAAAATCTTTTAGAAAACCAATCTGGAGTCTGAAACCCCTCCGTCTTTCACCTCAACCAGACTTAATATATTTTTTCTTAGATGGTAAGAAATAAAAGTTTGAATCATGATATATTCACAATTTTACTGTTTTAACAGTTTCTGAATCATTAAATCATTTTGGCAGTGCGTTTGCAAAGACCTTTTCGAATCTCTGGCCAAACTCATTTTTACAACTTATCAGAAAGTCAATGATAACTTTGATTTACAGTGGAGTACACACAGTTAAGTTACTTTCACTGATTGAAAATAGTTTAATTTTGCTAAGCTTGCTGTTATTGAAAAGGAAACATTATCTTTCTGTAAGGATCCTTCACCAGCACAGCCCAATCTGGGATCTAATCAAAACCTTTCACTGACACACACACACACACACACACTAACTCATACATACATTCATAGATATCTACACACACACTCACACACGCACACGACCAAATTATATGGACAGCACAATCCCTTTTTAGTCTGCACACCTTGTTTTCCCTTCACAAGTGAAACCAAAAAGCAAGTTCTGGGCAGCATTCAGGTAGGGTGAGGTGAGTGGTAGTGAGAGAAAGCTTGCATTGCAGACAAGCTTTATCTACATAAGGCCATCTTTGAACATGTGTGGGTTAGGACTGGCAGTTCACATCACCACCATCTTTTTCATCAGCACAGAAGTGGTCGGCGTGGGTTCATCACTAGACCATCACTAATCCTGCAAACTGATATCACAGCTTGTCCGTAGCGAGAGGTTACGTCAAATGTTTGTTTTTTTCCTTCCCACATTGTTCATATAGAGGGACCAGCAGCTAATCATCACAGCCTCTGACTGCAACAGGAAATCCATTAAAAAGATCCTGGACAGCTTTTCCTGTCCAGTTGCAGTTTTATTCTCTTGATGTCCTTCATACTTGAATTTCCCTTCCATCTTAGCTTGAGAAGCCTGACCCCTCTACGCTCCAGTGCTGCTCCCACACACTCTTGGCTCGAGCCGTCTTTCAGTGTTTTAGGTGCTGGGAGCAAGGGATTGTGATTGGTGCTCTGGTGAGCCCAAAGTTTAGTAGTCTCACCTCTTACAGGCTCCCTGGCCCTTCTCCATCTTTCCTTTCCTCGACCCTCTTTTTGCATTTTTTTTTTTTAAATTTTGCGTCAGTGTCTAGACAGTGTTGCGCGGCGTGCCATTGAGTGCAACGGCCTTGGTGCAGGGCGAGCCCACCGCCAGGGAGCCCGCTGGACGCTGGGTGGAAACGCCCACCTCGAATACTTCATGGATGGCCTTCCGGAAACAGTGGAAATTGTAGTCTATCAATCCTGAGGAAAGACAAAGATACATTAGATCAGGAGTTTGACACTATGGACCACCACTCAGAGAAAACCCAGATAATATAAGCTGTTTTTTAAGACTATATTTGTTGTAATTTGGAAAACTGGCACCATTAAAAGTATAGTTAATTAGCCACTATCAGCGCTTTCCTTCCTTCCTCAGTTTGTGATGTATCCATGGATGTACAGACAAATATCACTGTTTTATTTTAATACTGAAGAAAAGGTTTAAGAATATGTGTTTCATGTGTGTGTGTTCAGATTTGACGGAGTTATAACTCAAAGAAAGAGTTCAACTTTTGAAGGAAACTGCAGCCCACACCTCATGTCTCTCCAACATACTGAAGTCTCACTTTGTTGTAATATCTGCATATGGTCAGTCAAAAGTTTGGGACACATTGGTGGCCTTGTATTTAATAATTTAACCATATAAGAGCAACATGTTCGGTTTGATTCTGACCAGGGGCCTTTGTTGCATGTCATACCTTCTTTCTCCCATTTCTCCTGTCTATAATTTAACTAATATTAAGACAAAAACTAAGTCTGATATGCTGATTGATCCTGACTATACACAACACATATTTGGCAAAATCTACTACATGAACAAGAAAAGTAGTGACAGTAGACTCTCAGGAAAATATATAAATCATGTTCATGCACTAAACATCCTCAGATTATAGTCTGTGCTTTTATTTCATAGATTAAGATTCAAGTATGACTTCACATCAAAATATATGATGCCACCAAAAAAAGGAATTTATAACATAATAATGTAAATCAACTACATAGCCATCCACTGTATTTATAGGTTGATCATGTTGATTTGTAGTTGAGATTGTCAGAGAGGCACTGATTCAACACTATGGTTACATTTGAGTGTTTGAGTGTAGTTTGTGGTCTTGTTATATTGCAATATAATAACTATGAGCACCTTACATCATAATACACTGCAGTCAAATAAACCCCACCAGACAACAGCCCTAAAAGTTACAACATTCTTGCATGGACAAACATTTCAAACTGGAGGAAAAATATCCCTCATGATGTCAGGTGGGTTTATCTTCATCCAGGCTTCAAACCTTAACGCAATGAACAGTGTTTTTGGAGCTTCACTCATTCTAAGGACCAAAAATCAGGATATCCTGGCATCCAATGAATCAATTTTTCACCATTCTTTATAACATCTGTCTCTAGTAAGTCTCCCAACTTCATGAAGGCACAATACTACTCTTTAATGAACTGAAATTTCACTTTAATGAATTGAAAGTGAACATTATGTACAGGTGTCCTTTTACTGGATTCACCCACTCTGTATCCATGTAGATAAAGACTTGCTGCATTGCTAGAAAGACTTTGAAGCCACTTGACCCAAAGCCACAAAGCAAAGGTCAAATAATACCGGATGAGTTGCAGAGGAGGGGGGGGGGGTCACAGGTTTCTCCGACAGCTTACCTTTGCGCTCGAAGCTTTCTTCTCGCAAGATGCAGACAAGGGCCAGGAACTTTGTGACCTCTTTCAGGTACAGCACAGTGGTGTTGTTGAGCTTGATGATGGCCATGGACTCCTTGTCGTAAGCGCTGCCGCTGCCGTCTTCCCTCAGACTAATGTGACACAACACACCACCGCAATGTTCAGAAGAAAAAGGGAAATAATTGCAGCTTGCCAATGAGGTCATTAATTAAGCAAATACATGCATAAATTAAGTTATGCTCGCAGGAAGAAAGCCTCTTCAGACAACACATGGGTGAACTCCATGTCTTAAAGCATGAAGATTCAATGAAATCTGTTGTCTGTATTCAATATGCAAATTTATACAGGAAGTTAATTCAAAATCTACTCTATAGATATTCTCGACTACATTTTCAATTCACTTGAATGACAGGCGGAGCAGAAAGCACTCTTGTAACCCAAGTCTGACTTCTCTGGTACATTACATGAATGTACAAACAAACACACTCACCCATAGATGCAGGAGACGTCAATAACCACGTCGATCATATCACAGCACAGTTCGTAAGACTGCATGTCTACAGGAGAGCTGTCTGTGGCGATGTAGATCTTACTGACCACGTCAAACAGAAAAGCCTTCTCTATCCCTGAATTCTGTCAGTGGCAAAAACAGGCAGAAAGTAGAGGAGGAAAGAGCGTGAGAAGAGAAATGAAGGAGGGGAAGACAAATGAAAGAAAGTGGAGAATAAGGAGTTATAATGTGGGAAAGAAACAGGATAATCTCTGAAGATGACCTGAGTAAAAAGACAGTTTTTAGAAGATTGGCCTCAACCTGAAGTATTCAGCTTCATTTTGATTCAGTTACAGGATTTAACTTAATGTTTTAAATGCAACTTTAAAGTCACGACAGGATGTTTTACAACAGGGTATGCAAATGCAACCCAAATCACACTTTGTTCTCAGCTCTAAACAGATATTGAGTGTCACCATAACCTGACCTGAAAGTCTCACGACAAAGAGTGAAATAAAATACTCTCATGAACTATAACATCTACTGTATACTAAAGTTCACTTCACAGTACCTGGGAGAAATGGTTTCACTTCAAGACCCACACACAGATTTTAACTTGACTGTTTTCCATTAAACATACTTTTCTGACACTGAGGACTATCTGAACTATAACCCGAGGCAGATAGCGATACCTTCAATTTCTAAATCTGCTAATGAAAAATCAGCATTAATTAATTTAATTTACACAACATAACTAACAAATAAATAAATAATATTTTTTTTTAAATGACATTTGCAATGCAGGACAATTTACCAATGAAATATAAACTGTCACTACTCTGTTGGACAATACATATACTATACTGTAGAGTGGTGACACTGCTTTAAAACATATCTTTGGCATTTCTGTACTTGAATGTCTTGTTATTTATGAGTTGATAGACATATAAGCCCATACAGATATATCTGCAGTGAATATACTGTCTGGAAACAGTAAACCATACCAACTTAGTAAGTGCAGAAAAAACGAATAACTTAATATCATGCGAGTCAGACTGCTTGTTATACTTCTAATATTCACACCATGAGGTCATTCTCTCCCAGTGATATTTTATCAACAGCAGTATAATTAAATATGTATTACTGAGAATAAGTTAGAAATCCTCTGCATGGTCAAAACATCAGCATTACAATAAAGCAGGATGGGTGCTGACAGGAGGGCTAACTAGTGGCACCAGGGCTGACAGTGACTCACATCAACAAAAAAAAAAAAAAGTTTCATTGACATACAGTTTAGTTTCAGGGCTGTTGTCTACTTACAGAAATGAAGATGTTTAGGAGATTCTCCAGAGTGGGGAGCTGGGGGATGAGCTTCTGCACCACTTTGCTGAAGGCCTCGAAGATGGAGTGGTCGTAAATACTCGTCAAGTAAAAGCTGAATGAGATCAACAAAAAGGAAGTGAATAAGCAGTTGCTTGCCAGAAGGACTTCTCACTTCCTCAAAACGACGCATACGAAAGCAGGTAAAAACACAGACAGTCACGAGATTATATGACAGCCAGAAGCCGGATTGTAGACGAGAGCTCTTAATCGAAGCATTTTTAACTGAGAACACAGAGATGAAAACAATAGGGTTGGTTTTTTTTTTTTAAACCGTCTTCATATGACTGTTGCAACACCGGACACACATGACTTATGCACTTTAGATACTGAGATACATAAATAAAAGATCATATCTCAAGGAAACTCGTGGCTTGAGTCAAATGAACGGTCTAAACTCTACGCAGAAGCTCAACTTACAAAGTAATATAGTGAATAAAGCAGCATTGAGACATAGGGCAGAGAAAGAAGAAAAAAAAGCTCCCTCTGCTCCACTATATATCCAGGGCCGGTCAGGCTGTCTAACCGGAATAAACAACAATCTCACCCCACATAAAACACAGTGCTGCCTCTGCCAACACAACCCCAACATAAACAGTAAAGCTGCTGCAGAGCTGACCAGGCTCAGCAAGAACAGCCTGTTTAATGTGGGACATAACACATTTGGACTTTAGACACAGTGTGTCAGGCTGAGGGCTGCAATTAAAGGTTGTTTTATATTTGAATATCAGAAAATAATTAATCAGATTTATATACAACTATCTTCTTAATTCATCTGAAGATCAAATAGGCCAAAAAATATTTAACTGAAAGTATAACATTTTTTTAAAAAGCAAACAAATTCTTACATTTAAGCAAATAATTAGTATTGCACTCAATAGCTTTATTGGATTATCAGTAATCATCAGTTAATCTTCTGTCTTCTGTGAAATTTATCCTGATTAAATTATCTTGAGTGTTTTCATCCCAAAATAAGATAAAACTTTGTACCCCCCCAATCCCCTAGTGTGTAACAAAGAAAAAACATTCACAATAATCACATGTCAAATTTGGCATTTTTGCTTAAAAAGCAGCAAAGAATAAATCAGTAAATGTGGACCTTTGCCTTCTTTTATACATCGTAAGTATGTCAGGCTATTGGAATCATAATCCGCTCTGGTATTTGAGCACAGGTCACGGTTTCTTCATTAGAAAGCCAAAGAGGAATCTCACAGTAATGCAAAGAGAATGTAGACGAACACAAACATCTCCTCCACTGACGGGACAACCGCATTAAAAAGCCACAGCTTTCTCTCCAAGGACTAAGCAAGTAATCTGGTTTTGCTCTGAGCTGAGCTGTTGCACAAATCACAAACAAATAAACACATTCCATGAACAGTGCGAGTTTTTGGAGGTATTAAATCAAGCTTTTGGATGTTTAAATGTTTTAAAGTACATCAGTATATAATAAGATTTTGTGAACGCAGCCTAATTTTCACTGTCAGTACAAAGTGAATTGAGTGGGAGGAGTGACAAGCTGGAGTATAAGGCTGACATGTTAACACCTCCATGTTATTGGAGGACATAGTTTGCGTAATCCAGAGAATTGCTACGAAAAAAACAAAATAAAATATGCTTAACTTAGCAACCACAGTTACTCATAACCATCTACTTCCTCGTATATGTAACAACTTCTTTTTTTTTTCCATTTACACAAAGTCAGTTCTGGGAAGACAACTATTTAGAGTCATATATCCTCTTTAAAAAAAAACAACACAAAGTCACCTTTATAGCACCTGTATCATAAAATAAGCTGTATTAGAATTATCTACATCATTATGACAATTGTGAGGATAAAAATGTACAATAAAACACACAGTTTTAATATGTGGATAAAAGAGGGTTTACATGTACTGCTCCTGTTTGATCTGTGCTCAGTGTGAAGTTACAGACGGGGCAGCTGCATTAGGGTTCGTGGGTCTTGGTTTCTATCTTACGGAGCTTTAAGAAAAGCTGAAAATCATTTGACGTCATGAGTAAATTATGTTAGGAAGTGTTTCTCTGCCCCTGTTTTGCTGACTTGTTAAAACGAAATCAAACCACCTCTAAAAATAAAAGCACTATGCCGCATAAGATGCTTGAGTCTGTTAGTCAACTCCATCAAGTCAGAGACACCTGAGGAAGTTACTCTGTAGTTCTGTAACACTCGGAGCAGATGAGTGAGGTTAGTTTAGTAATCAGAGTCTGAATGTGGAAATGCTTTTTTTTCAGGCAGATTTCAGGTTTCTGATCAGCTGCTATGTTGAGTAAATCTGCTGCAGCATTACTTTGAGAATATAACACAATGTGTGTCTGATGACTTGTGCCGTTTTTTTTTTTTTTTTTTTTTCATGCAAACATCCCAACAAAAGTCTGTGGATTTATTAAGTTGTTGATTTGATTTGGCTTGTGGTTATAAAGTGACTATACGTCTACAGGGAGCTGCTGTGCGTTTGTTTCAATAATTATTCTAAAATAAATAATTTAATGCTGATATGATAGCCTTTAAAATATAAATTTATTATATAGTATCCTGTATCGTGTGTGTGTGTGTGTAAGAAGGTACCTGAGATGCAGCTTTTCTAAACTAGCGTCCGCCAGGTCATCATTGGCTCTCTGGTGAATGTCTCTCTGGGTCTCGATCTTGTGATCGTCTGACAGTCCGTCCACTTTGTGGATAAACACCTCGAAGTTGATCTCTGGGTTGACTCGGTATGCCCGCGACACAGTGAGATGAAGCCTACCCAGTGCCTCCACATAATCATCCTGAAACAAAGAAGACAAAGCATGAACACACATACATGAATTGGGCGATTGAACGGGATATGACAGGGTTTTGGGGTTGGTTTTGTTTGCATGACTGAAATTCTACAGTCAGGTGTACAGTTCACATGATTCACTTCAAACGTTTGTTTGTGAGTCTGAATAAAAGTAAATACACTACTAGCTGCCTGTAGCAGCATTATGGGTAACTACATACAGATCTATATCTGGGGTAGTTTGCCAGCTAAGCGAACCACCCTCATATTCATCTGCAGACACTGGTTTATTGCGGCTGACTTTCACTGCGGTTCGACTGTTAGGAAGCTAAAAAAAAAACGAAGTGCAATGACTGATTTTCCTGTAGCCGATCGTGAGTCATTTGAGTGTGAATGGCGAAGCGTGTTTATTGAAGCCAGAGTACACAGAGAGGAGATAAAACAATCGAAAGAAGAAAAATGACGAATGGAGGCAGAAGAATCGTCAGGAAAGTCAACATACAGTGGACTTTCCCTCCGAGGAAACTGCTGCTGTTTCTGCAGTCTGACATGTTGCTGCCAGACTCAGAAAAACTAAAAGTATCCACGACTGAGAGTAATCCCAGCTGTGTAACTACTACAAATGGTTTCATCCTGGAGATTGTTTCACTTCCACAAAACCAACTGGAATAAAAGAGCGAGGGCGGCTGGATCAATCGTTCAGCTCCACACGCGGTAAGAAAAACACGATTTCAACACGTAACTGTGTGAGGAGTTACAGTATGTACGTCTCTATCTTCCCGCGGTAGTCCATGAAAACTGCTCAGTGTATGTTTTGTCATTTTGGGAACGTGCAGTCATGAAGCATTTTGCTACTTTTCAACTAAGTTACTTCCTCAGCCTCAGAAGTAAACAAACTGCCCTGAATGTAGTTCCCTATGCAGTTAGCCATAATACTGCTACAAACAGCTACTTCCTATTTTACTTCCATTCAGACTCACAAACAAACTTTTGAAGCCATTCATGTAAAAATCTTGTTTATTTCTAAAGCAGTGGGAGGCTGACTGAGGTTGCCCTGGTAACCAAATCTAATTCTGAAACTTAATAACGTAGCTACCTGGTCACCAAGTGAACTGTACCAAGCATACGTGTTAAGTATTACACAGTTAATAGGGGTTTCCCCATGTATACTCTACACAGCTTCTCCTGACTGTAGTGCTCTTCGTGGTAATTATATACATTTTTCCTCCTACTGAAAAGTTACAGCAATTATGTCAACTATGCACTAGAGTGATGGTTTATGAAAAATTCATATTGTATGGGTAAATGAAACTGGTACACCAGATGAATCGGTATACTTTCCAGCACTAATGTACGGTATGTACATATTTCAAGTACGTAAATGACAAATCTGGGAATAGATGTATTACAAAATCTAAGAGAATAATTTAGCCCCTATTTAAAGATCATTTATCTTCACTGACTGCATTCATGCACACAATCAGCATTTAATTAATCGTCTATATTTTTTGCTATACTGTAACAAAACTCATTTAAATAAATGGACACTGCAAAGCTAACAAAGCCTCTTACTATGAAGTCTCTCAACACTGCATGTGACCACATTCTGCCTGGATAAACCTTCAACAAACAACCCTTATGAATATTTTAGCACAGCCAAATACAATAGCAATTAGAGTATCTATGCCACAGATAATTCACTGCGATAACATTAACAGGAAAATCAAGACTATTAAAAGCATTCAAAGGTGATTAATAGCTGCTGCTCTAAGGCCGTTCTTTTTAAATGAGGTATGAGGAAATGCAGCGCTGCATTGTCTTTCAAAACAGTGAGACAAGAACAAGTCTCCTCAGGTATCACAGTGTGAGCAGCTGCTGGGACAAATTGAATTTGATGCACCTCCTCGAGTAGATATAAAGCCTGCGATCAGATCAGCTGTGGCTAACATCGTAGCTGAGATTACTTCTTGAAAGCATTTAGGGTCATGTGAGCAGCACTGGCATTAAAGCTGTAGCGTGTAATTGTCTCTTATGGTCTGGCTGTTCATCAACTCTGTAAAGATTATTTGTCAGGGGTTAAAGCAAAGTTCAGCTTCTACTGAACCTCACCAGATGCTGAGTCATCTAGATGAGATGGAAGCTACAGTACATTGTCATATTTTGTATCCGTCAGGGGCCTGAAGGCTAAGTTTAAAGTTGAAATTGTTTTCACAGCAGCTGGAACACCACAGATCCACTTCCTCTATTTGTAACCGTGTCAAATTAACCACATCTGTTTTTCACCTGAGCATCGATGACGAATATCAAGGCCCCGGTTCCTCTGAAGATCATCTCGTAGTCAAAGGTGGGGTCAAAGAAGTCGACCTGGCCGGGGAAGTCCCAGATCTGGAAGTTGACGAAAGAGCTGCTGGAGATGTCGTCTTTGTAGATCTTGTTGGTACTCTCCAGGAACAAGGTCTCGTTGGGAGACATTTTGTGGAAAACCACCTGAAATCAGAATAGTGTTCGTCTTTAAGCAGAATGAATACAGATGAACTGATTTAAGTGATTCGGAGAATGAGACAGAAAATAAGAGATACTAGAATGAAATGAAATGACACACTATATGCTTACTCTGGTCATTGTAACGCTATGAACTGATCTGACATCTTGACAGTTTGTGTTAAAACATCTTTGACTTTACACACTTTTAAACATTATTTATCTAATTTATTAATGAAATGATGTAAAACTAAAGATTTTATCATATGGCTAAAAATATATATAGAATATGCAGTAAGTGACTACCCTTTGAAAAAGTTTTTTTACTTTAGAGATGTTTTCTTCTTAAGTTACTAAGATAGCAATGAATGTTATAATCGATTAAATAATTAGTTGATCAACTGGAAAATAAAATATGTATGTATGTATAAGCATTTGATATTCAATCATTTTGGGGGGTAAAAAATACCATAAAATTCCACAATTATAGCTTCTCAACTGTGAAGACATGCTGCTTCCTTTATATATTATATCTCATATGAATCATATGATATGATAATAAACTGAATATGTTGAATATAATAATTAGTTACAGCCATAATGTATCTTTGGTGGGGTTATCACAGCAGTAATGTATTTAGAGTTGTGCTGTGATTTTAGCCTTTATCATAGATTACACAAAGACATCACCCAGATGTCACATGCAGAGCGAGAGGGAAAGGGCAAAATATTGCAGACTCACTACTCTGATGTAACACACATCAATCTACATTCAGCATTTTTCAGCAGACAGTGAGACAGCAGCTTGAACACTGTCTGCATATAATGAGTACAGTAACAGGTAACGTGAGAAAATGAGTTACAGTGGTTGAGTAAGTGCTCCATTACTGCCTTTTAAAAAAAAATCAATGTGTGGGCCAATGAGGTCACAGGCCAATGAACCAGAAAAAAGCCAAATCACATGTTTTTCAGACTGGAGGCTTACTGGGGAGGAACATTAATCTTGGACTCGAGGGTGTGCTGATTATAAGAAACACAGTACAATAATGCATGGACACTTCAGTACAGGAAAGTTCAATTCTTTACTATTACTCTTCTCTAGGCAGTACATATAGACCACTGGTGCGTCACGCTATATCTCGCATGATTCTGCTTCCCTTTTGAATTTTAACATAAATAATGAAATATCATAGGAAGAACAACTGCAACTCATCAATTATTCAACCACAGTGCCAGCCTGAAAGTGGCAGACTTCAACAACATGATGGAGACAGGCAACTGTGCTGTAAGAGTTTGTTAGATCACAAAAAACAAAAAAAGGCTTTCAGGTCGAGGTTAGATTACCACCTGGGCAAAGTGGCACCAACCCTGAGGGGCCCAAAGTACAATATCAACTATGGCAGGTCAAGCATTATTCACTTAATGTGCCACCATGTCTTGTACAGGAATCCTGCGTCAAAATCCTGCTTTAAGATCTTTATTATTTACATTTATGCTTCCTTATATGACGCATATTCTTAATAAAGTTGTATGTAATGAAAGTGCCACAAACTAACACAGATAAAGTATCCAAGCAGCAACAATTAATGGGTTAATTTCAAACTATTAAATGAATTGGCAACTATTTTGATAATGAATGAACCATTTTGAGTCAATTTTAAGACAAAAAATTTAATTCAAAACAGAAAAATGTCCAAATCCTCTGATTCCATCCTCTCAAATGTGAATATTTCTGGTTTCTCTAGTCTGATATGATATTAAACTCAATATATCTGCAGTGTGGACAAAACAAGACATTTAAGGATATTATCTTGGGCTTTGGGAAACAGTGATGGACATTTCTGACATTTTATAAACCAAACTAACAAATTAACTGAAGAAATAATCAACAGTAATAGCTCTATAAAGTATTATCCTAGCATGAGAGTGTCTGTAGTGTTTTATAGTGACGGTGGGCCACGTCACCAAGAGACCACTTCCAATGATGTTCCTAAAACTCAGTACGCTTTAACAAAGCAAAACATTGAGGCAAAGCTTCATGTTTAGAAAAAGCAAGAATGTTATTTCCCAAAGTGCTGCGAATATTTAATGACTGACGGTACTTTTAACACATCAAATAATAAGTCAATTAAACATGAGAAGTGATGTGTCAGGATCTGCTCAGCTAAACAAAATCTTTGGGGAAATCATGGAAGTTCTGGTTGTTCTGGATGGGTTTTTTCCCAAGTCTGTAATAAAGCGACAATCAGGTTCCCAAATGAACATTGAAATTGTTTTTTCCTGCCATCACCACTCCTTATGCTCTTAATGACCATGAGACGATACCTTCATAATGCACTTTCAATGTTAGTAATGGGGGCTAAAATCCACATTCCTACTTCTGTGCAAAAGTGTAAAGGTTTATATGAAGCTTCATATGACTTTTTAGTGCTAAAGTCCCTCTTTTGTTACTATACTTCCACCACAGCTCAACAGGGGGGGGGGGACTGTAAATGTGACAGATATCCACTTAATGTGACTAACTCAGACTGCTGAAGCCTCATATAAGCTTCAGATAAACTAAATAAATGACAAGCCAGTATGCATTCAAGTGTCCATAAAGGGCACATGACATGTTGTTTGAAGATGAAGACACACTTGAAAACGTGTGACCCCTATCTTTAAATGGAAACTTGAAGAAGAAGAGTGCATACATACAATGGGCTTTTGAGTGAGTGAGGGGGTCAGTGAGGGGCCCCATTAGCACACACACACACACACAGAGGGGAAAGAGGATGTTGACCATACAGCAGGTGTTTGCACTGATTGGAAAACAAAGTGTTATGACTTGCAGAATGAAAAGGTGTGGCCGGCTTTGTCTGTCATGTGAGAGCTCCTCATTAAGACCTAGTCTATGCTTTCACAGCTGGGTGGGACGGACTAAAAAAAGATATATGTGGCATGTTGAACTAGTTGTTAACCATACAGTCACATGCTGTATGTCCACAGATCAGTGAGAGGAGATGCATCCAGCTGGTTAATAATTCACTTGCCACAGCTACACTAATATTAGCAGACAACTAGTGGAAAGCTAACTTAGCTGCAAGATGTGGCTAGCTGTGTAGTTGGACATATGTTATTTACTGATTGTTTTTTATCAGCTATCATCACTTGGCTACATGCTAAACTACCTCGTTAGCTATGGTGGCTAATGTCCCGTTTACTTGAAGCAGAGGGAAAGGCGCAAAGGCTTTTTTTCTTTTCTTTTTTTACGCTACCTTTTGTATCGATGATTTGCCACTTCTCCTCAAACCCATGAGCAGGATCCTCGGTTTGCTGTCAGACGGAGCCGGGCTGTCCTCGATGTCGGCCTCCTCTTCACCATAGCCGAAATCTTTGGGGAACGAGTCCGCAACCCCGTAGCTGTCAGCCAGCTGTTCCACCTCGTACTGAATCGACATTTTGACCCAACGACGGTCGCTTCCCCCTTATATCCCCCCCTTTTTGCTTATCACACACACACACACACAGCTGGTATGCACCGTCAAAGTACCGTCACAAAAATGGATAAATAGCTTGTCAATAAAAGCCCAAGCTACTTCGAAACACCGAGCGTGATCCCACACATTTTCTTAGGATTTCCTCTCCCTTGCAAAAAAAAGAGAAAAACTCGCCTTTGATCCCATCCCTCTGCTCGCTCTGATTGGCTGGCTGGATTGCGATACGGATTGTGATTGGTCGAGCGGGCTGTCACTCTATTTGAGGCTCGACGCTGTCACCTGACTAGTACTCAGACTTGTTTTGTGACCTATCGCCTGAATAAAGCTAAAACACGCTTTAGTCAAATCAGATTAAAAATGCTGCTTAATATTCTAGCGATATATTAGTATTTATACATTTCATTTGCTGTAAAAAATCAGTGAATATTCGCTAAAGGTTGTTGAAAGCAAACCAAATAGTGTTATGTCAGTTACGGTGGTTTCCTTAAACACCAACAGATGGCAGCAAAACACCACTACAGTAGAGATAAGGCTTTCAAGGTCTGTCGAGAATATCGGAATTAACAGTTATCACTCGATCATCAACAACAACAACAACAACAACAACAACAACAACAACAACAACAACAACAATAATAATAATAATAATATACCTTTGCTTATGTTTATGTTTTGTTTAAGTGTTTGACAACATGACATTTATAAACAAAATATATACAATATAAACAATTATAAACAAGAGCACATATGAATTATCAATGCTTTTTTTGTTAAGTGCAACATCTCCATAATGCATCAGTCACTTTGACAACAGTAAAATGCCTAGCTGCAAACTCATTGCATTACCTCATGTTTACTTTTGCTGCTATTTTAAGGCTTTCATACTTTTATGTACTGGTATGTGCTTATATAATATATGAGATAAGTAAATATTTTGAGCAAGTTTCTCATTATATTGACTTACAGGATCTTTCTTCTCATCAAATTGGTGGAAATGAGCTTCAATACTTTTCAGTGTATGTGAGTTTTGAGAAATGACAATCTTCAAGCTTGATGGTTGATACCTCCAACCAGTGGCGATTTTAGACCCTTTTTATGTTGTTTTTCTTTTCTACTAAAAACTATTTTATACAACTTTAATTATTTTTGCAAGCCTGTCTGTTAGAGATGCGTAAAACACTTATCCTACAGGTTCAAATGGTTTTATTTTAACAGGTTTAATGTACTTTGGCTAGTTCTGTCATTATTATTGTCTTTCCCTCAGGGTTCATTAACTATCTTAGAGTCCTCTCTGTAGAAATCTGTAATTGTTTATTCTGAACCATTATTATTAAACGCTATAGTACACCACTCTGCTATGTATTAAAATGTATTGTTATAGCCTAATTAACGTTATCCAGCGAAATGAGTCATTTAGCAGGGGGTTTGAACACTTGTATGTCAAATTCTCTCATTAGGAGCTGAGGCCCTCTAAAGGTCTGATCCTACAATCGCCCCTGCCTCCAACGCTTTCAACAAGATAACACAGCTAATGAATCTTTCTCCCTCCCCTCTATCTCGCTCTAATTCTTGTGATTGATAGTAGTGTTAATCTTTACGAGGAGCACCTGAAGGCAGCACGGACCCTTCCGTGGAAAAAATGAAACTGAAGCTCTCCCGGTTCTACTTACTTAGCTGCTCTATTAACTTGTGTGCTGCTGCAGTATTTTGCGGGACAAACACAATATAGTTGCTTTGAGAAGAAAAGCCAACTTTACAGCCTTC